>NC_071274.1:23722507-23742507 GCF_023375685.1 Ictalurus furcatus
CAAACTCCCACATCTCCGCCTCTAACGCCTCAAACTCCCACATCTCCGCCTCTAACGCCTCAAACTCCCACATCTCCGCCTCTAACTCCCACATCTCCGCCTCTAACTCCCACATCTCCGCCTCTAACGCCTCAAACTCCCACATCTCCGCCTCTAACGCCTCCAACTCCCACATCTCCGCCTCTAACGCCTCCAACTCCCACATCTCCGCCTCTAACTCCCACATCCCCGCCTCTAACGCTTCTGACTCCCACATCTCCGCCTCTAACGCCTCCAACTCCCACATCTCCGCCTCTAACTCCCACATCTCCGCCTCTAACGCCTCAAACTCCCACATCTCCGCCTCTAACGCCTCAAACTCCCACATCTCCGCCTCTAACGCCTCAAACTCCCACATCTCCGCCTCTAACGCCTCAAACTCCCACATCTCCGCCTCTAACGCCTCCAACTCCCACATCTCCGCCTCTAACTCCCACATCCCCGCCTCTAACGCTTCTAACTCCCACATCTCCGCCTCTAACGCCCACATCTCCGCCTCTAACGCCTCAAACTCCAACATCTCCGCTCATGACCACAAACTATTCTTATGTGTCAGTAATCAGTCTGAAGATCACACAGCGTGAAGCTATTACTGAGGAGCATCTCAGCATGCTAAACTAATGCACACTGCATTAACACACACAACCAACACAGTATAACAGCAAAGGGACAACAGTGTGTGTGTGTGTGTGTGTGTGTGTGTAAGTAAAGGATACATGTGGTTGGTCGATCATACACTTGCACAGAGTGAAGTCGGTGTGTGGGAGGTTTGTTAACGCCTTCAGCAGGATCTGTGACGTCACACTGGTCTGGAAGTAGGCAGGGTTAAACTGGTACCTACACACACAGACACACACACACACACAATAGGTGTCAAATTTGATCCGATGTGTTTTGTCTCTCATTCAGCATCAGATTAGTGCTGATCATAAATAAAATATAAAACATTAGAAATGTGTGAGAGAGTCAGTGACGGTGTTCAGGTGTGTGTGTGTGTGTGTGTGTGTCAGTGTTCAGGTGTGTGTGTGTGTGTGTGTGTGTGTGTGTGTGTGTGTGTGAGTCAGTGAGTGTTCAGGTGTGTGTGTGTGTGTGTGTCAGTGACAGTGTTCAGGTGTGTGTGTGTGTGCGTCAGTGACAGTGTTCAGGTGTGTGTGTGTCAGTGAAAGTGTTCAGTGTGTGTGTGTGTGTCAGTGACAGTGTTCAGGGGTGTGTGTGTGTGTGTGTCAGTGACAGTGTTCAGGGGTGTGTGTGTGAGTCAGTGACAGTGTTCAGGGGTGTGTGTGTGTGTGTGAGTCAGTGACAGTGTTCAGTGTGTGTGTGAGTCAGTGATGGTGTTCAGATGTGTGTGTGTGTGTGAGTCAGTGACAGTGTTCAGTGTGTGTGTGAGTCAGTGATGGTGTTCAGATGTGTGTGTGTGTGTGTGTCAGTGACAGTGTTCAGGTGTGAATTTAAACCCGTCTCACAGTTTGAGCACAGCCAGATTGGCCTCCAGGTCGTAGGCGTTTTCTCTCGCCTGAGTCTCCACATAACGCTCCAACGTGGACAGATTCTCCGGATTATACCTGAGAAATAAAATAAACACACATTACTGTAGTAACGGCATGCAGGTGTGTGTTTCTCTAAAATAGACATCTGAACATTTTCATTATGAATAAATGTTAGGTTGTGGAACAGTTGTAGCGTTTAAAGGTCAGACATTAATAATAAGATGATATTCTGTAGTCCTGAGTTTTAATAAGCGCACCCTGAAGATGTAAAAATATTTAATATTAAATATATTAAAGTTCATTCTCTTTAAATTGATTACAGATTTATATCTAAATTTAACTCTAATAAACTCCAGCACTGTTCAACTTCTATAATCAATTTCACACATAAAACCTCCAAAACAGAACATTTTCTCCACAACACAGTAACTATTCACATTTTAATGACACTCTGCTGAATAAAGAACATTATACACTTTCATTTCCCTGAAATGTGTCCAGTTAGCATTAGCATTTTAGCTCATATTCATAAACTTACCTGTCGATGCCTCTTAAAAGTTTAGCGACATTCGCGCGCATTTGCTCAAAAGATGTGGCCATGTTTAATAAATAAAACCTCCAGCTACTGAAATTCTGTACAGGAAATTAATAATGAAAATAAAAATATAAACTACACACGTGGAGACGGAAACAGTGGCGCAGACCACACCGGAAGTGACCGAAAAGAACCGGAAACAGTCCGACAGCGTGAAAAGTCCGGGCACATTTCGAGTTTCAAGGGTTTTTTTTAATCATTCAAGAAATATGAACATTATACACTTCCGTTCAGTTACAATTATTAAATATTATACAGTTAAGTATGTATAAACCACAATAAGGAGAAAGGAATAAAAAGGTGTCAGGGGCAGGTAATATTATAAAGAACAAAATAAGTACAAGTGACAATTTAACTATCAAATAAATACTTTATAATGCTCACAAACTTTTAAGGTCTTTATAGCTTTTTTATTCAAATAGTCTCTAATACTGTCCGTGTACAGCCTTAAGTCAACAAAACCATAAAGTTGGGTTTCTTATTAGTAAACCTGCATTTATGAATGTGAAATTTGGTCAAAGATATTAACAAATTAATTAAATAAAAGCTTCTTTAGATTAATCCAGGAAGTGAAAAAATACATTTAACCATAACAGTGAAAGAGGTCTTGAACACTGAATAAATTTCTGTACGTTACGCCGCAATATAACTGAACAAGAACAATGTTAAATAAATGCAGTGATTTGATGTCATTGAAGAAAATACAGTTTATATTTATGCCTTTTAAATTTCTGTAAAATAACTCTGGGGTAATAACTACACCTTTCCCAGCAAATCACTTTTTCATTTAATAAAGAGTTTCAATATGATATAACAACAATTTAATATGATACAGTAACAATTTCTCTCTGAGAAAGAGTGCGAATAGCTCTATTATTATTTTTGTAGGTTAATAAAAAAACAATCTTTACCAGCAAAAGATTCAAAAACATCATATGAGGCCAATTGGAAAGAAGAATGTTCATAAACACATTTAAATAGTGTGTGAGTGCCTGAGGGGGATCGAACCAATAACAACTGAAAACTCCCTTTGGGTAACTGGTATTTTAAAATTAAAAAGAAAGTCTTAGTGAGAAATAAGTCTATGCTCTCTATTGTATAACTGATTAACCAGATTAATACTGTTATCAAACCAGTTCTTATACAAGAGAGATTTATGTTTGTATAACATATCTCTATAATTCCAGATGAAATAATGGTGGGGAGAAAAATTGTGTTTGTAGATTAAAGACCAAGACAAGAGAATTTGTTTGTGGAAGGCTGATAATTTAGCTGGAATTTTGGCTATATTGTAATTACACAATAAAACAAGACCACCAGTGTTTAAAAATACATAATGAGGAATCAAATTCCAGACAGAAGTGTTTTTTTTTTTTTAGTTAAATGATGCTTAATCCAGTTAATCTTAAAAGTGTGATTCATAGTGGTGAAATCTAAAAGGTTAAGGACACCCATTCTCATAAATATTCATGACTACAGACTTTCTGATATATACATAAAAAAAATTTAAAAGCATTTAATCTTATAATTTTTCTATTTGGTGATTAAGATATAAAGATAATACGGCATAAGTCACTCTGGCTTTACCATCAGCGTTTGTGAGCAGAACTCAGAGCCTTTTAAAGAAAGATCTCTTTAAAGCCAGAGGTTTAGTTTATTTTTATTCAGTATGGGGTTAAAGTTCAGAGAACATCGCTTCAGCTGATCTTTTCACAATAACAATTCCTAAATATGTTACACTGTCTTTTACTGGAAAGTTTTAAATATTTGGTAATCACAGTCTTTGATAGGGATAAGCTCACCTTTACTAATATTGATATACAGACCAGAAGCACTAGAGAAATAGTTAATAATATTAACTGCAATTGCAATTTGATCAGTTATTCGAGTAGAGTGATATCATCAGCTACTGAATAATGTTGCATTCTTTATGCTGATAAATTTATTTACAGTATCTATTTATAGTCAGTTATTATTATCATCATCATCATCATCATCTCTAGGCTATAAATCAGGGAGGGTCATACGTACGGCTCGCGGGCCAAAGACCGGTAATAGTTAAAAATGTGCAATTTAACATTAGTCAACAGCTTCACTACGAAAGAGTTGGGTTTGGTGGAATCCTATTGTTCATGCAATGCCATAAATTTTAAAGTGCAATACCATATTTTTCCGTTTCAAACACATGGGACAAAGTTTTTTGCATTTGTACAAACACTGACCAGTTGTAATGCACACATGTAAATGATAATCAGAAGAAAATTGAACATGTTTGTCTTAAGAAATCTGACGTTGTTCATGATATGTTTTGTAAAAGGATATTTCATTAAATATGAAGATTTTCCTAATGTACTTGTACTTCTTTGCACGAAAACAAAGGGAAAAACATGGACTTATTTATAGGTAATTATGCTATGATTTTACTGGCCCGGCCCACTTGACATCTAATTAGGCTGTATGTGGCCCCTGAACTAAAATGAGTTTGACACCCCTGCTATAAATAATCAAATATATATTAAAAAAAAAAGAAGTAATATCTGAAAAAATTCCACATAACTAAGATGATAAAAAAGGTACAGAATATAATTAGGTTTTAGTCGATATTATTTGTTAAGTTTACAGCTGAGATAGAAAGGCCTGCAGTGATGTGTTTATAACGTACATTTTTTCCTTAGAATACAAAATAAATATTTAATAGAGGTGATGCCTGAACATTAAAATTCCAAATATATTTTATGTGCCAAAATAAATGAGCACTCACTCTACTGTATAATATTTACAAGTCAATAACATGCTGAGTTACAGGAGTGGATAATGTTCAGGTGTTAAGGTGCAATAATCGTGTTTATCCTGACTCACTGCCTGTTTGTCATCAATATATAAGAGATAGAAATGAGACAGAGAGGAGCAATGAGGACAAACAACTCCTTTATTTATCTATCGAATAAAATCTGATACCCCAAGATACACTTCATACAAAACAATGTAGAAAAACCTGAGCAGTCACCTGCTAACGACACACTGATTAATAAACATGAGTGCAGAAATAAGTCAAATTAAAAATGAAACAGTGGTGTGTGTGGTGTGTTTATGAATCTGTCGCACTGTCAGAGAGAAAGACGGCAAAAAAGTGGAGCAAAAAATATATATTTTTGCATTTTTTATATTTTATTTCTGTTCTTAAACTGGTGAAAATGTGACAAACACTTTCGTACTGAGATTAAAACTAATACAAATATAAAAGCACTCAGTAACACGCACACACACACACACACACACACACACACAGAAGGAGAATCGGAGCACAATACAGCCAGTGATGAAGCTCGCTATACACAACCAATAACCCTAAACCCAAATAATGCAGATTTTACCCACAGTTCCACACCAAAACCTACAGCCAATCAGGAGCCTCTATGTGTTACACTCAAGAGGTTTTCACTAATCACACACACACACACACACACACACACACACATAAAACCAGCAGCACAGCCGGTGACTAGATACACAGTGAGAGACAGACCTTGTGTGACATATGAGAGGGTGTAATTAGGAAAGTGTGTGTGTATATTTTTGTAATATCGAGTGTGTGTGTGTTAAGCACGTTCTCCACGGATGCGGCGTGCCAGCTGGATGTCTTTGGGCATGATGGTGACACGCTTGGCGTGGATAGCACACAGATTAGTGTCCTCAAACAGACCTACCAGGTACGCTTCACTCGCCTCCTACACACACACACACACACAATTAACACATTAATAACACTGAGACTTTTTAATTCTTTACCACTTCAGCTTCATTCAAGGTCAATAAAGTTTAATAAATAGGAGTTCTGAGATATATATATATGACACATTATTAAGTCTGTCTCCTTTAAATACTGTGGTGTGTTTTACCTGTAGGGCTCCAATGGCAGCGCTCTGGAACCGCAGATCGGTTTTAAAGTCCTGAGCGATTTCTCGGACGAGGCGCTGGAACGGCAGCTTCCTGATCAGCAGCTCTGTGGATTTCTGATAACGCCGAATCTCACGTAGAGCCACGGTGCCGGGCCTGAACACACACACGCGTATGTAAATACGAAACACAATCTATTACCACTACACCAGAAGAACCCTGGCCCTGTGAGTCACCTGTAACGGTGCGGTTTCTTCACCCCTCCTGTAGAGGGCGCACTCTTACGGGCAGCTTTAGTGGCGAGCTGTTTACGGGGCGCTTTCCCTCCTGTGGATTTACGGGCTGTCTGCTTTGTACGGGCCATAACTGCTGAAAATCACCTGAAAAAAAAACCCACCCACACACAATAATAAATTATTTTATACCCCAACAAATGTTTATGTTCATTTAAATCTGAAGATAGACCATGAATCTGGATCAGTAGTACTCTTATAGTATTATGATTTTTAAATACACTAAATGTGGCACTGTCTCTCAAAAAAATGAAGATGCAAGTTTGTTTTTCAGTTTGTGACCTTGTATATCCACCAATCAGATCCCGCCATCTCATTCAGGCTGCTTTGGCGATTTAATATTAATAATAATCTTTAAAACTGTTTATTCTAGTAAAAGTATATAATCGCGGATCAGGAAAAAAACATACAAACAAACAAAAAATAATAATAAAAGTCGTTTGGAATCAGAAAGATATTAATCACCAAAAACTCCGTAAACTGCACTGTAAACAAACAAACAAAAACAAACGCATTTACTTTCGGCTCCAAAGAGACGGTGCCAATTTCAGCACCCAATCAAACGGGTCAGTACAACATTTTAACCAATCAGACAAAAAGGCGGGACAAACTAATCTCTTAACAAATGAACGCGCAACTCACAGTTTCACAGACACAGCTCATTTGCATGTCCCCGCCCCCCAAAAACCTGATGTAATGGCTGCTCAGGAGACGCTGAAGAGCGAAAATAGCAGTTAGAAGCGCGAAAGGATAATACTGCATTTTACGTTAAAATACGAGTTTTATGTTCACCATTTATGAGCTAAATATGCGGTCCAACACTTTTACTAATCTCTAGAGGCACTGTTAGGCCGAAATGTGCGTTCAGTGATGTTTTAACAGGAGGGGAAGCGGATTAGTGAAGTGTAAAGGGAGAAGGACGGAGTTGCTCTTCACCGCGACGCCGTTTCAACTAACAATCAATTTTAACTTCTTTATTTTACTCTTACATAGCCTGTAATAATGATAAATTTATATAAAAAAAATAAATAATTACACATTCGGTTTGTTTGACTGTTTTTTCAGGGCTAATAACGACTAAACCCAAACTCACCTTGTATGTTTACGCGGAAAGTGAAGAGACGTTATTATGCTTGAATGTCGTTTTTAGTGGTTCGTTGTAACGTTGTAAGTGTTGTGTTTATACCACCCGTATTCCGACAAGCCCCGCCCCATGTTGTTGGATAGTACCGTCGTTCTAGATCACGAACAATGCTCTGATTGCACAGCGTTAGTGTCCATTTGAAACACAAGCCAATCCTTGGACAGGAGGAAGCATGTGCTAGAAATACGGGTGTAAAAAGCAGCGCGACAGCGAGGAAACGTTTGAATCTAAAATGGCGGGACATTCCCATGATGCACTACGGCCAGTGCCACCATTTGGATGATAGTCTTGCTTCCGAAGACAATGTTTTAACTTTAATATTTTTAATTTATTATGAAATTAAAGATTTTTTGTCATCAGTTAATTTTGTTTCTTTTGTAATAGGTGTAAAGTTTAAAGTGATAATAAAAAAAGGCACATTAGTGACATAATTTACCATCAATAATGCACTGACATTGTTCTTTTATGTGTGTGTGTGTGTGTGTATATATATATATATATATATATATATATATATATATACACACACATACGCAGTATCTCACAAAAGTGAGTACACCCCTCACATTTTTGTAAATATTTGATGATATCTTTTCATGTGACAACACTGAAGAAATGACACTTTGCTACAATGTAAAGTAGTGAGTGTACAGCTTGTGTAACAGTGTAAATTTGCTGTCCCCTCAAAATAACTCAACACACAGCCATTAATGTCTAAACTGCTGGCAACAAAAGTGAGTACACCCCTAAGTGAAAATGTCCAAATTGGGCCCAAAGTGTCAATATTTTGTGTGGCCACCATTATTTTCCAGCACTGCCTTAACCAGAGCTTCACAGGTTGCCACTGCAGTCCTCTTCCACTCCTCCATGACCACATCACGGAGCTGGTGGATGTTAGAAACCTTGTGCTCCTCCACCTTCCATTTGAGGATGCCCCACAGATGCTCAATAGGGTTTAGGTCTGGAGTCATGCTTGGCCAGTCCGTCACCTTCATCCTCAGCTTCTTTAGCAAGGCAGTGGTCGTCTTGGAGGTGTGTTTGGGATCGTTATCATGCTGGAATACTGCATACTGATCATGCTCTGCTTCAGTATGTCACAGCTGGCCATATGCTATTCCTGTGAAAGACTCGCGGTCTCTGTTGTCCCACAATATATAGTTTGTGAATATTAACATGTGAGATTTGTAAGATGATTGTGCTTAATTCTATAAGGAGGGAGCATTCAAATGAAAAACAAGTAGGTGTGTGTGTGATTTATATTTTGGTTTAGCTGGATGGATTTCTTACAGCCTTACCTCCTGAACTAACACAAGGATTTTTCTGATGGAGACACAAATCACTTCTGTACTTCACTCTGGATGAGAGACTCTGCTGTAACTGATGCAAATGTAATGAAGCCCCACATTAAATAATGTGTTAAATAATGACTCACAAAACAGTAGGAGTATGAGTAGTAGCTCTTTTACAAGCTATTCCTTAATAACCTATTATTATTATTATTATTATTATTATTATTATTATTATTATTATTATTATTATTATTTAAACACACTGTCATTTTTTCCCTAAACAGCCCCCAGAGTGAAGAATTTAAACATTACAAGATTTCCAACAGAATAATGGTCTGTTGTGTAGTTTAGTGAAGCAAAGTGGAACCTCATCGAAGAGGGCATCAAATATGTAGATGAGCTGCAGGACAGCAGTGAGGAGGAGAGACAGAGGGACAGAGCCGTGTGTCTGCACTGCAGTCAGGACGTGACACACATCAATCATCGCCTATGTGTTATTAAACAGAAACGAGTTAAACACACGCATTCATTTACCTGCTGATTCATTATTAACTAATCATAGATAATCATGGACACTTTTACAGGAAGAACTAGCTTGAACACCAGTAACGTTTCCACACCGCTGACTGTTAAGAATCGAGTATAACTTATAAAGACAGGATGCTTTTTGGATTTTGAAGCTTGTGGCCAGAAAAGTGTACAAAAATATCAGACACTCCATGAGTCATTTCCTATAAGATATTCACCCTCTGCATCTCACCTCATAACTTTCATTGTGCCCATATTTGTACAAATCTGAAGGTAATCCCATAATACCAAGCGGTGTGACTCAGACCAGCCGATGAAGCTGATCTGCAGCATCATGAACTGCTTCACGTCGATCTTCCCCACGCGGGGATCTAACTCCTGTCCCAAGTCCTTCAGGGCACACCCTAAACCAGAATCCCTGTCTGTCTCTCTCTCTCTCTCTCTCTCTCTCTCTCTCTCTCTCACACACACACACACACACACACACACACACACAGCAGGAATTAATTAGCAATATTCCTCTCAGCTATTTTGTAAACTAGCTTTAAGAAGAAATTGAAACACAACCACAACCAATACAAAGTGCAGTGAAATGCTTTTTTTGACACAAAAACCATAATTTACTTCTATACAGGTAGGAAAGGAGAAATATAAAAATAAACATACGATATAACACAGATCAGTGGCAGAAACAGTACAAATGTATTTTGAGTAATGTGTAGTTGTTTGTGCTATGCAACATCAGGCTGAGGTAGAGGATGTTGTGAAAATAAGTTGACACAGGGACGGGTTGAGTCCCAGGTCCTCCAACTTGGTGGTGAGTTTGGAGGGAATTATAGAGTTACTTTTTAATAATAGAGTTAATAATTTCCCTCGCTGGTGTCCAGATGGCTCAGGGCTGTGTGTAGGAGGAGTGTGATGGCGTCCTCAGTCCAGCGAGTGGGATGGTATGTGAACTGTAATGGGTCCAGGGTGTCAGGTAATGAAGAGGTGATGAAGTTCCTGACCAGCCTTTCAAAGCACTTCATCACAACTGAGGTCAGGGAGACTGGGCGATCATCACTGAGGTAATATGGGGTTTCTTTGAGACAGGAATGATAATGGACTGTTTGAAGCTCTAAATTGTGTGTGTGTGTGAGAGAGAGAGAAAGGGTCAGTGACAGTGTGTCTTAGGGGGTGCACAGAATAATCAATTAATACATTCACTAATGAAAATATTAGATAAAAAATTTACACTATAAATTTAAAAGCATGTTGATAATAATCAACAGTTGGAATGTTTTATTCATATAATATAATAATTTCTTCATCAAAATCATCAATTTGTATACTAGATTCCTTACCCACATAGCTCTTCAAACAGATTATTCCAGATGTAATCACGCCCCTTCTAAATATAATCAATTCTTCCCTTATCACTGGCTATGTACCTAAATCATTTAAACTAGCAGTTATTAAACCCCTGATTAAAAACCTGACCTCGACCCCTCTCAACTGTCCAGCTATAGACCGATATCAAATCTCCCCTTCACCTCCAAGATCTTAGAAAAGGTTGTACACAGCAGCTCTGCTCGTACTTACATAGGAACAACATTCATGAAATGTATCAGTCAGGATTTAGACCTCATCATAGCACAGATACAGCGTTAGTTAAAGTAGTAAATGACCTACTACTGTCCTCTGATCAGGGTTGTGTCTCGCTGCTTGTGTTACTTGACCTTAGTGCAGCTTTTGATACTATAGATCATACTATTCTCCTTGGTAGATTAGAAAATGTTGTTGGCATTAAGGGAACAGTCCTCTCCTGGCTCAGGTCTTATCTGACCGATCGTTATCAGTTCGTAGATGTAAATGGAGACTTCTCTATTCACACTGAGGTAAAGTTTGGTGTTCCACAAGGTTCTGTTTTAGGGCCACTGCTTTTTACTTTATATATGCTACCTCTAGGTCAAATTATTCGTAAACATGGAATTAGCTTCCACTGTTATGCTGATGATACACAGCTGTATGTTTCAGCGAAGCCAGAGGACAGACTGAAGCTTAGTAAAGTTGAGGAATGTGTAAAGGACATTAGACGTTGGATTAACTTCCTCTTACTTAATTCTGATAAGACAGAAGTACTTGTACTAGGACCACATGTAGCTAGAGGTAATCTTTCTGATCTCACAGTTACTCTGGATGGTCTTTCTGTTTCATCATGTGCAGCAGTAAAAGACCTTGGAGTGATTATTGACTCCAGTCTATCATCTGATGCTCATGTAGATAATATTACTAGGATAGTCTTCTTTCATCTCAGAAATATTTCTAAGATAAGAAATATATTGTCACTACATGATGCAGAAATACTAGTTCATGCATTCGTCACCTCTAGACTAGATTACTGTAATGCCTTACTGTCTGGATGTTCCAGTAGGAGCATAAACAATCTCCAATTAGTCCAGAATGCAGCTGCTAGAGTCCTAACTAGAACCAGAAGATACGACCAAATCACCCCGATCTTATCCACACTGCATTGGCTCCCAGTGAAATCTCGCATTGATTATAAAACACTATTATTAAAGCACTAAATGGTCTCGCGCCACAGTATCTAAGCGACTTTTTGGTTTTCTATGATCCCCCATGCCTACTTAGATCAAAAGATGCAGGCTATTTGTTGGTACCTCGAATAGCGAAGGCTACAGCAGGGGGAAGAG
Organism: Ictalurus furcatus; assembly: GCF_023375685.1. Taxonomy (NCBI): domain Eukaryota; kingdom Metazoa; phylum Chordata; class Actinopteri; order Siluriformes; family Ictaluridae; genus Ictalurus; species Ictalurus furcatus. The sequence goes on from NC_071274.1 coordinate 23,734,473, forward strand.
CTTTCTCTTATAGAGCCCCACAGTTATGGAAAAGTCTTCCAATTAGTGTTTGGGACTCAGACACAGTCTCAGTGTTTAAGTCTAGGCTTAAAATTATTTGTTTACTCAAGCCTACCCTGACTAGACTTCCTGTTACGCTAAGCACAGTCCTAACAGTCTCTTCTCTCCCTCTCTCCTTCTGTCGAGCCTCACACGATTTTATGGAGATACTAGAGATCCTGATCCTCTCTGCTCTCCGGACCTGCCTGACCCGTTCGGATGTCCTACCTCTGGATGGAGCTCTCATCAACTCCAATTCCAGATGGACACACTCACTGTGGTTGCTAGGACAACGGTTGCTTCTAAGGCCCCGGGACTGCAAATACCACATGCAGTTTTGCACTCGGGTCTCCTTTGAACAGTGGACTAGTTCAACAAATAGACTTCATATAAAACCATAATGAACTTTCCTTTACTTTCACACTATCTGTTGTGACCCAGATGAGGACGGGTTTCGTTCCGAGTCTGGTTCCTCTCAAGGTTTCTTCCTCTTAACATCTCAGGGAGTTTTTCCTCACCACCGTCGCCACCGGCTTTCTCAATTGGGATAAATTCGCACATTTAAAATCTGTATCCTGTGTTTATATATTTCTGTAAAGCTGCTTTGAGACAATTTCTATTGTAAAAAGCACTATACAAATAAAATTGAATTGAATTGAATTGAATTGGAGAACACTGGCTCAGAGTCTGATCCAGACTCGTTTTTGTACACTTCTGAGTCCAAAGGCAGAAAAATCTACAAGACACTGCTGTAGACATCACATTCTACACTGAGCTTCCAGCCCATCCACATCACAGCACTTATTGCACCAATTTATTTATTTTTGTTGTTAACAGTGTAGAGTAAAAAAAAAGCATGGAAGCGTGTGTGTGTTTTACCTGCTGTGTTGCTGTGTGCATTTGTGTGTGTTTAGAGGAACACACTGATAAGGAAAGAGAGGACAGAGGCAGCACTGATCAGAGGAACCACTCTGCTCGACACACTGCTGCAGCAGAACACACCACACCACCACACACACACTAACGTCAACACACACACTAACATCAACACACACACCACACCTGCATGTACACCTGCAACACAACACACAACTAACATTTCTCAGATGTTTAAAATGACAATGATACCTGTTGAAAAGTTTTCAGCTCCTATTCTGCTATTCTGAGGACTGTGTTGACTGTGTAGTCCACAATTGTTTCTGTTTTATACTGTAAACTGAAAATATGCTTTAAAATATCAAAGTGACTTACACATGTGGTTCCATTTACTGTGACTTTTTCTGGCACTGTCCTGAATCACTCTGTTTTTCTCTTCACGGAGGGCGGGATCCATCTGTTAAGCACAAACTTATTTAAATTTACTAAAAACTAATGGAATTGACTATTTTTTCTATACAGAGATTACATATTTATCAACCACAACAAATAATACAATTATTTAAAGTGTAGTTATTTCACACACACACACACACACAGAGTGAAATCAAGACCAATTTTGGGTTAATGAAAAAACTGTCCTCTGTTTACTGCTTTACATTCTGTAGATTTCGGAGGTTATAGATTATATGTAGTTATTAAATGTGCAATTAATGTGAAGTATCAAACATTTTGATTTGAATTTGTGTCATACCTGCTTTTCCTCTGACTGATCCGTCATCTGTTTCTGATCACACACTTCTGCAGGTTAAAGAGTCATTGCTCTCTGTTACGGGACAGGTATTTTTGTATTTCGCTTGTATTTTTCTCATTTGTAAGTCGCGTTGGATAAAAGCGTCTGCTTAGTGAATAAATGTAAATGTAATGTAGGTATAAACGGAGGGAGGAGCTCCAAGTGGGTGGGACTTTAACTCCAAGTGGGCTGTACAAACCTCTGCCATGTAAATTAAATGAGTTAAACGGGTAAACGTGCAGTTTTTAAATGTGCGCTCTAAAAAGTATTACATGTTGTGAAAAAGTAGATTGTCGTAGCTACTCTTCACAATGTTTTTAGTGTTTAATTAAGTGACGTAGTTTAACAAAACTATAACTAAACTGTTACGCCCTGAGTTCTGCAGGGACTAGATAAATTAGATAAACATTAATTTATCATGATATCATAATCAAACTATTGTATACATGGTTATGGTTACATGTATATATGGCTACTTCTATGCATCGGCTCGTTGGTCTAGGGGTATGATTCTCGCTTTGGGTGCGAGAGGTCCCGGGTTCAAATCCCGGACGAGCCCACGCTTTTATAATTTATTATATTGAATTGTGTTATTTAATGAATAAATGATAACTAACATTAGCCAATTAGTTGTAAACAAAATAGGCTAATAATATGTGTTAGCATGCTAATAAAGTATCACAGCAACCAGGAGTGGCTTTAAACGCAGTCTTCAATTAGTCACAATAACATGAATTGCTTGAAAAACAGGTATTTAAATTAAACCTGTGTAATTAAATAAATGGATTATTAACATGAATGTGAATGTGATTGAAATTAAAGGATCAGAGATTTTATCAATTAGTTAAAAAGGCTAGTACATCACAACACCTTATGCATGTTAATTTAAGGAAATGAATTAAAGACATTATTTGTCACATATATATTACAACACAGTGAAATTATTTTCTTTGCATATCTCAGCTAGTTATGAAAGTTGGGGTCTTGGCACAGAATCAGTTGTGATATGTCCTTCTGCAGCAGAAAAGTTTAAGGGCCTTTCTCAAGGTCTTTCTCAAGGTCCCAACTGTGGCAGCTTGGTGATGCTTCATTTATTTAAAGGACATCGTGCTGAATAATCTGTATGTATATATTTTATATATCTATTGTATAACAATATTCACTGTATTTTATTGCCAATTATTTTTGATAAGATTTATTTTGAAGTATTCAAGTTAGCAGATCTTGAGATTGAGCCAAATTGTTGATTATTTTCAAACTTCTGTTAATGTTATGTATTGACTTGTCAAATGTTTTCCTACTTTAATTTTTTTTTTATAAATTCATTGTTAAACTCAATAAATTCATCACATTTACTGCGTTGCATAACTGATAACTCATGTTTGAGTGGAGATAGGAGTCTGATAATAAGACTCCCACCTGTGAGGGTGGGAGTGATCTTCAAAATTCCGTTTTCAGGAACTTTGTGATGTATTGTCACCCTGTACAGGGTGTACCCCGCCTTCTGCCCGATGCTACTTGAGATAGGCTCCGGGTTCCCCGCGACCCTGAAGGATTAGCGGTATAGAAGATGGATGGATGGAATTTTACCCTCATGTCACAGTTCGGCTGCAGTTTTCACGGAGTGACCCAAATGTCTCCCCCAGAAGTTGTTGACTTTAATCACCGCTAGAGGTCGCCGTTTAGCTTCCACAGTGTGTGACAGAACTTCCCTTTGATCGAAATAAATCAGTCAACAAGATTTAGAAAGCATGACCCACTAGGGAACAATTAGTGCATTTTAAGACGAATAAAATAAATATGTGGTCTAATAGTAATGTTGTTTGTTTTTATAAACAAGTGGATCGCAGCGTCCTACGGCCGGTTAGCTCAGTTGGTTAGAGCGTGGTGCTAATAACGCCAAGGTCGCGGGTTCGATCCCCGTACGGGCCACTTCACCTTTTCACATTCCACAAAGTTTTTCTCGATGAGACGCAGGACAGAATCGACACAGCTTTATTCTCTGACATGGAAGCAGCAGGTTTATGCAGATTTATTAACATCATATAATACTGTTTATAACTCAGTTTATAATCTAATAAAATCCAACAAATCTAACTCTCTGACTGTAAGGAGTGTCACAAGGAGTGTCCTTTTCTCACATTCACATCATTTGCATATTCATGTGTTACACAAAGAAGAAAGACAGAGAATACAGAATAAAATGAAATAGAATAAAGTTTTATCACAGTAGAAAATAATTGATTATAATTTACATAAAGAAGAACTCTTTGTTCTTCTTCACGGTACCACATTAAAATGGTGTTTTTTTGTTAATATATTTTTTTATGTATACAAAATCACCAAATAGAGTTTCTGTTGTGCCTCTGTGTGTGTGTGTGTGTGTGTGCGCGCGCGTGTGTGAGCATCAGTGAATGATCTCTGCTGTGGAGGTGTAACAATAAACACTAAACTGTTGTGTCTGTGTGTATGTGTGTGTTTTCATTTCTTTGTTTTACTGGAGGAATAAAGTTTACCACATTATTCACACACAGAGCAGTTCATGTGGACTGTTTTACCAAATTCACATTTATTTCTGATATTATCACAAAAATCTCACTGATCAGAAACCGCATGCTTTTCAACATTTTATTCTGCATTAGCAATAAATTATATTATTTTACAAAACACAACATCAATCACCTGAAATTAGACACTGAGCTTAATACAGATACACAGGGAATCAGCCAGTGTCCCAGAATTAATTTCATTATCTATAATCATGCACGCACACACACACACACACACACATACACACACACACACACACACACACACACACACACACTCACACACACTGCACATGAGCTTTCTGTTTAAGGAAGAACTTACTGTTAAACCAGTTGTGTAAGATTATTTGTGTGTGTGTGTGTGTGTGTGTGTGTGTGAGTATGTATTGGATTAAACTCTCTATTGCAGTATGTGCAAAACCTGCACTCCTCATTTTTCCAGTTTTAGGCAACATTCCATACAGCAGTTTCTGTAACACACACACACGCACTTTCCCACAGAGGCTGAAAATAACCCTTCAGCGTCACAGAGGTGTGACTGAACACATTCATACGTCCTGAGTTATTAAGTTTTGATCATGGTCAGCGATACTGAGGCGTGTCGTCATGCAGCGTAAACAACAACAGGTTTAACACAAGCAGCTATTTAAAACACGAATGCGTTAATGTGCCTCATCAACTTCCCCTCATTCCTGCGAAATAATGCTAGTCCCTGACGTTAGTGTGTGCAGTAATTAGTCAATAAGTTGTGAGAACCATGGAGAAGTGAGAGTGTGTTGAGGGATGTAACACACTCGCTGCAGTGATGGTGTTTCTGCTCTACACACATGGGGTTTTGTCATTATGGGAAGTAGATGAGGACACAATATCGGAACACACAGCTGATGTGTATGACCTTTGACCCCACAAGTTTATCTGATTCATGGTCACATGATCCAGGCTGATGCAGTAGTGTGGCTCAGAACTCCTGCTCTGATTGGTCAGTCCAGGTAGGTGTGTAGGATGTGTTTTTGGGGGTCCAGCGCCCCCTGGAGGCTCCTCCTCCTCCTCCCCCCTGCACCTGCTGGATCCTCTCACACTCCCGCAGGTTCTGAGCTCGAATCTCAGCACTCTTAATATCCTCCACCACACGGCACGGGAACCAACCACGTTCTCCATCATGCAGACGCTCGCCCATAATCCAGCCTGCGGGCGGGGGAGAGATGATGATCATGCTTATTATTATTATTATTATTATTATTATTTACATATACTTTATTTAATAAGGAGTTTGTAGACTGAGAGTGGAGGAGATCAACATCCTCTACAGAACTGACATCAACACTGACACCTGAATGTGACAAAAGTGCACAGAGGTCCTTTTTATGTGTTTGTGTTTGTGTTTGTGTGTGTACCGTCATTTGTCTCCTCAAGTACCAGCAGAATGTCAGCCATCTCCACTGATAGCTCATCAGGCTCCTGAGCCGAGTACGACTGAATACACTGCACCTGGGGAGAATCTGACACACACACACACACACACACACACACACACACATTACCTTCCTATAAGCATTAAGACTCATACAATTTTAATAAGATTTTTTTAAGTGTGTGTGTGTGTGTACCTGGTGCGTGTGTGTGTGTGTCGGTGGGTGTGTGTCGGTGGGTGTGTGTGTGTGTGTGTGTGTGTGTGGGTGTACCTGGTGTGTGTGCGCTGGCTGAGAGGAATCGTGTCCTGCGGTTTGGTGTGAGCGCGCATATCCAACGCAGTTTCTCACTCCTGTTCAGAGCAGACAACAAACACACACACTCTGAATTGAGACGTTCAGAAACGATGGCATATTTTAGTCATGTGACTCAGTCATGTGACCCATTCACCTCGAAACAAACAAGATGGTGGACGATGTTGTGCCGCAGTTGTTGTGTCTGAGATCCAGTTTAACAGCTTTGTTAAAGATTAATGTCACTTTCTCCAACCTTCAGATTGGATCTTTGAAAAACGCCTGAGGGAAACGACGCAGGCCGACGCTTCTGACGTTTTTATGCGTGCGCAGTACACGTGAGCGTTTTCACACGTTTCAGTGTGGACGGGCGATTTCTGGAAGACGTTTGAAAACGCCAGTGTAGACGGAGAGCGTTTTAAAGTGAAAATGCAGTTCTCAGTTCTATGCGGATTGAACCGGACGTAGCCTTAAGCCAATTTTCCACTGCACGGTACGACTCGACTCGCTTTACTTTTCTGAGTTTGCTTTTCCACTGCAGTTTAGTGCCTCAGCGTGGGTGCCATCTTCCACTCGCCTTCACACAGGAATAATGTTGTATTACTGAAGTCCCGTATAAATACACACTCAGGCTGTATTCCAAACACCTTTCCTGTTCACTGAACACGGAGCCTATTAAGGATGTAAAATAACTGCGTTCTAGAACCTGCGTAGTGAGTAAGTTAGATTCAGCCGTGACAGGAGCGACTTCGATAAACGCCTGTTTGGAAATCAGTATTGAGCGAGATGTAAAAATCTAAGACGGAAACCTTTGTTGTAATTTTATCTGTAATGAGATAAATTATACACAATTTTCAATTAATAGGATATTACCATACGCAAAGTATGTATTAAACAATACACATTTATTCAGGCACAATACAGAACCACTCGTTAAGGAGAACCCTTACTCCCTCAGTGCGTGGCTCACATTTCGTATCGGCTCGGCTCGCTCGGAACCTCGACCGAGGTGGTACTAAAAAAAGTACCAGGTACCAGTTACTATCCACAGTGGAAATCCCCCAAGAAGCGAGCAGTGTCGAGTCGAGCCGAACCGTGCGGTGGAAAAGCGTCATTAGAGTCAGATCAGTGGAGCATACCGACTCAAAGACGTTTTTGGACTCTATGGAGTCTGGAGTTGAACATGACATTAAAACCTCCCAGACACTGCTGAAGACATCGCATCCTCTATCCATCATTCATCTGTGAGGAGTCTGAATCCTGGAGGATGAGGATGGTACAGTTTCCTGCTCCTTCAGACTGGACTACACAACATTTCTCTTTATGTGTATATGCGATGCATTTGTGTATTTTGTGTGTGTTGTATGTTAATAAGTGTGTTAATGTGTGTGTCTCACATGCTGTTGGTCTTTAGCATGTAGCTAATTGGTCGCTCCTCTTGATTCTCCAGCAGTTTGAGCACAAATGCAAACGCTAATACCTGACCCTGATCCTCCATATCCTCAGTCCTCAACATGGAGCGACTGCATGAGTCCAACACCTGAAACTTCTCCCCACTTACACACACACACACACACACACACACACACACACACACACACACTTATCAATGAGTGAATTAAAGATTATTGCATACATTCATACAGGTCCGAGTGTTGTTAGTGTATCACTCGTTGTTAATGTTCCGCTTGTTATTAGTGTACCGCTTGTTGTTAGTGTACCGCCTGTTGTCAGTGTTCTGCTAGTTGCTTGCCAAATGTATGAGCTTTGGAGGCTTTAGTGTAAACATCCTTGATTGGTCGATATTATTGTTCTAATTATTTGTAGGGGCTGCCCTCCTATTGGTCAGTTATCTGGGTGTCATGTTTGTGTGTCGTATGTTGATGACATCACGGCTGACCTGGAGCTGCGCTTGGTGATGAGCAGCAGGTTATTGAACAGGAACAGGTAAAGGGGATGGAAAAGTTTCCGGCTTCGCATAGTGCGAGTGCTCTTCGGCCCGGTCATCTGCAGAACCTCGCCCTTCTTCAAGAGCCACCGGGAGTGAGATATCACTGGCACTGACTGGGGTCAAA
>NC_071274.1:23747507-23829125 GCF_023375685.1 Ictalurus furcatus
CAATATTCTTCACGATGTTTAAACTGTGGCTGAAGTTCTCCCGTGCCGTCTCTCCGCTTGTCACCATTCTGAACAACAATCAAAAGTTCTTACTGTGTGTAGAAACACACACACACAGACACACACACACACACAGACTGCACCTCTTACCTGTGTGTGTTGTTGTGTGCGCTGACCATGTGGTGTGTGTGTGTGTGAGTGTGTGTATCATTGTCCTGCACGCTGCAGGCTCGGCTCATGTGTGTGCTCAGCTCCTCCATCTCTCCTCTGAGCCGCCAATCTCTTGTCTCTAACGGCGACCGAGGGGAAGCTCCACCTTCTCTGGTCCTCCCGTTGCTTGGCAACGCCGCTCCATAATGTGGAGGCGATGGAGGGCTGAATAAAAAATAAACACAAACACACAGTGATTATGCAAGCTGACCTTCATTTCAAATGTGTGTGTGTGTGTGTAATTCTCGCTGGTTCCAGTAGGGGGCAGCAGCTGTCTTTCTCTCTCCCTGTTCCTGTCTCTCTACCTGTCTGCCACTCTCTGTTTTCTCACCGTTGTGTGTGTGTGTTTGGAGATCTGATTGCAGCTCTGGTCCTGCTGGTGTCACGTGGTGCTCTGGGTGAGTGGGTGGGGCCTATGGAAAAAGGGCAGGGGTTAGTGCTGAACCAGGAAGTGAGATAGAGCTAGATGTAAAAATAAAGTAAAATAACATCAGGATGTAGGACTGATAGAATATGGGTTTGGGGGACGTGGAGATGTAGGAATAAGGGGACTCAGAGACAAGGGGACAGGGTGCTAGGGGATTAGATACTTGGAGACATGGAGGAAAAGGGACTATAGGTAGGAGACACTTCATTTCTCTGGGTTAATTCTCTCAGTCTGTAACAGTGAGATGTTGTATAATGTCCTTCAGGTGGGTGTGATTATATAATTAAGTGGGTCTGAGAGACAGACAGAAAGAGAGTGAGAAAAACATGACATATTTAAACTGACAGAGAAATAGAAAGAGAGAGAAAGATATATATTTATAGACAGAGGAAAAGAAACTAGAACACAATGAAACACAGCTTTAACACACTCAGGAACAAACATTTCATCTAGAACCTTAAAGGGGCTTTCATTTGTTCTTCTTGAGGGAATCCTTAAAGGTTCCATGTAGAACACAGGTTTCCAAATAAGCTCCATGTAGACAAGCCTTGAAAGGGTAGCACCATTAGGGGACTGGAGGATTACGGATGCTGATGAATTTACGTTCTGCAACGTTCCATCAGTGAGAAAGTTAAAAATATACTGAAGGTGATTCAGAACATTTTATTACTGATTAACTATTTTATCATTTTATGGATGATTTACTTTAACAAGGAAGTAAACTTATTCAACCTCCCCTATAGATTGCCTGTGTGTGTGTGTGTGTGTGTGTGTGTGTGTGTTCTATAAACTTTGGACTTAAATCTCAAATCAGCTAAAAGACCTCATAAAACACGTGGCAGAATTACACACACACACACACACACACACACACACACACACACACTCACACACACTCACACACACTCACACACACACACACACACACTCACACACAGGACAAATCTGAATGTGTATGGTTTACATGTGACGACACCTCGGCTGTTGTATTATTATGACCCATTGTTGGTCACTACCACTTCAACACACATGCACACACACACACACACACACACACTATTGTTAGTTATTGTTGATGCTGCGCTCTTTTGAGTTGCGTTGTGTTGCAGTGAGCAGCTGGTGAACCTGTGATAGAGCACTGACACTAAGAGAGAGATGACAGTGGACTTGACCGTGAACGTACAGACAACAGAAACACTGTGTGTTTTATTTAGTTTTCTAAATCAAGTGCTAAAAATGGATCCAGTAAAATGTTATATAAATAAAAAGGACCAAATGGTTCTGTTGAAAGCTGCTGCTGGTGTCCTCATTCCCCCTGACACAGTCATAGTCACCTAAAGACCTGAATGTGTGTCAAGAGTCACATAAATAAAGTCTGTTCTGAATGTGATTAATGCACAAGCTCCTCTGTGGTTATAAATATCTGAATATGATGTGATCATTTTGTAAATCAGAACAGAAGATTGGAGTGTTACAGTAAACTCACTAATGAGCATGAACACACTTCCCACACTTTTTCAGTTTTACATAAAAACTGGGTGTGAACAGTTACTAATAATAAGAGAACACACACGCGCATGCATGTACACACACACACACACACACACACACACACACACACACACACACCACCCAAACACAAAACAATTAAACTTGTTCATCTGGTTTGGACTGTTTCGAGTTTTATAGAGGGGAAACAGGATGGTGTGTGTGTGTGTGTGTGTGAGAGAGAGAGAGAAACAGAGACAGACAAAGAGAGAGACAGACAGGAAGTACTGCTCTTGTAGAAATGATCAAAATGAATATTCTGTGCTTTTAAAATCATAAAAGTGCTGCAGAAAGTAAATGTAAAACAGAGTTGATGAGGGAACATTAACGAGCAGAGTATTGTCATGAATTTGAAATACTAACATACTCAGTAACTAGATAATCAGCTAGGCTAAATAGCAGTTAGCATATTAATCACAGCTAATGCTTAATAAATGGATCATGTATATATATATATATATATATATATATATATATATATATATATATTTGCAGGTATTCCTCATTATATCAGTTCATTACATATTCATAAAGGTGAGACAGGCAGTGTGTGATTATAGTGTGTGTGTGATTATAGTGAGTGTGTGATTATAGTGAGTGTGTGATTATAGTGTGTGTGTGATTATACTGAGTGTGTGATTATAGTGTGTGTGTGTGATTATAGTGTGTGTGTGATTATAGTGAGTGTGTGATTATAGTGAGTGTGTGATTATAGTGTGTGTGTGATTATAGTGAGTGTGTGATTATAGTGTGTGATTATAGTGAGTGTGTGATTATAGTGTGTGATTATAGTGTGTGTGTGATTAGTGTGATTATAGTGAGTGTGTGATTATAGCGAGTGTGTGATTATAGTGTGTGTGTGACTATAGTGAGTGTGTGACTATAGTGAGTGTGTGTGACTATAGTGTGTGTGTGATTATAGTGTGTGTGTGACTATAGTGAGTGTGTGTGACTATAGTGTGTGTGTGTGACTATAGTGAGTGTGTGATTATAGTGTGTGTGTGTGACTATAGTGAGTGTGTGTGATTATAGTGTGTGTGTGATTATAGTGAGTGTGTGATTATAGTGTGTGTGTGTGACTATAGTGAGTGTGTGTGATTATAGTGTGTGTGTGATTATAGTGAGTGTGTGTGATTATAGTGTGTGTGTGATTATAGTGTGTGTGTGTGACTATACTGAGTGTGTGTGATTATAGTGTGTGTGTGATTATAGTAAGTGTGTGATTATAGTGTGTGTGTGTGATTATAGTGTGTGTGTGATTATAGTGTGTGTGTGTGACTATAGTGAGTGTGTGTGATTATAGTGTGTATGTGATTATAGTGAGTGTGTGATTATAGTGTGTGTGTGACTATAGTGAGTGTGTGTGATTATAGTGTGTGTGTGATTATAGTGTGTGTGTGATTATAGTGAGTGTGTGTGATTATAGTGTGTGTGTGATTATAGTGTGTGTGTGATTATAGTGTGTGTGTGACTATAGTGAGTGTGTGTGATTATAGTGTGAGTGTGTGTGATTATAGTGAGTGTGTGATTATAGTGTGTGTGTGACTATAGTGAGTGTGTGTGATTATAGTGAGTGTGTGATTATAGTGTGTGTGTGACTATAGTGAGTGTGTGTGATTATAGTGTGTGTGTGTGATTATAGTGAGTGTGTGTGATTATAGTGAGTGTGTGACTATAGTGAGTGTGTGTGATTATAGTGTGTGTGTGATTATAGTGAGTGTGTGATTATAGTGTGTGTGTGACTATAGTGAGTGTGTGTGATTATAGTGAGTGTGTGTGATTATAGTGTGTGTGTGATTATAGTGTGTGTGTGATTATAGTGAGTGTGTGATTATAGTGTGTGTGTGACTATAGTGAGTGTGTGTGATTATAGTGAGTGTGTGTGATTATAGTGTGTGTGTGATTATAGTGTGTGTGTGATTATAGTGAGTGTGTGATTATAGTGTGTGTGTGACTATAGTGAGTGTGTGTGATTATAGTATGTGTGTGATTATAGTGTGTGTGTGATTATAGTGAGTGTGTGATTATAGTGAGTGTGTGTAACTGTACTACACAGACAATAGTAATATAATAATGATGATGATGATGATGATGATAATAATAATAATAATAATAATAATAATAATAATATAAAGTTTAACATACTTTCACTGTCTTGCTCTTGGGCCTGGCCTTGGGCATGTCTTTTCTTCCTCATGGAGCGGTAAAAACGAGAGTTGCGTCTTATTGGCGCCTGTGTGTTCAACCGATCTTCATCATCGTCATCCTCATTGTCACAGTGATGGGGAAGGGTTGCTGTAGGGGGAGTTTTCTGACCCCACTTGCGGAACAGGGCAGCAATTGCCATGGCGCTGCCCTCAAACCCTGAGGGCATCACTGGCTCTGAGAACTGAATGGCATTAACTCCATCTGATACACACACACAAATTTATACACTTATACACACACAGATGTTTAAGATTTACACACACAAATTTATACTCTTATACACACACACAGATGACAAACACTATACACACAAATACACACACACACACACACAAACTTATACACTTATACACACACAGATGACAAACACTACACACACACACACACACACACACACACACACACACACACACACAAACACACACTATACCCATGCTTTACACACTATATACACTGTCCATACTATACACAAACCATACATATATAGTGGATATAAAAAGTTTACACACCCCTGTTATATTTGCAGGTTTCTGTGATGTAAAAATGAAACCAAGACAAATCATGTTCGATCTTGTTCCACCTTTAATGTGATGTAGCAATCAACAACATCCACTTAAAAATGTTTTAGGGGAAAAAAAGAAAAAGTATTTAAAAAGAATAGGACGTCCCTCCAGAATAGATGAAAGGACAAGAATAAAATTTACCGGGGAGGCTGCCAAGAGACCTACAGCAACATTAAAGGAGCTGCAGGAACATCTGGCAAGTACTGATTACTCTCTACATGTGACAACAATCTCTCATATTCTTCACATGTCCCAAACCATGTGGTAAAATGTGTTACAGTCTGATGAGAACAAAGTAGAGCTTTTTGGGCATAATTCTAAAAGGTATGTTTGGTGCAAAAACAAGACAGCTTATCACCCAAAGAACACCAAACCCATGGTGAAGCATGGTGGTGGCAGCATCACGCTATGGGGCAGCTTCTCTTCAGCTGGGACTGGGGCTCCAGTCAAGATACAGTGAATCATGGATAGCTCCAAATACCAATCTATTTTGGAACAAAATTTTTAGACAGCTGAAGAATCATTTTCAACTTTCAATTCCATTCAACATTCAATTTAAAGTTCCAGTATGATAACGATCCAAAGCACAAAGTCAACAGCTTCAGAAGATCAATGTTCTGGAATGGCCCAGTCATAGCCTAGATCTAAATCCTATCAAATGAGCATACCTCATAATCTATGTTTCTCTCTCTCTCTCTCTCTCTCTCACTCTCTCTCTTTCACTCTCTCTCTTTCACTCTCTCTCTTTCACTCTCTGTCACTCTCTGTTGAGCTACACATGCTACTCCTGAGGTACCAGTGATCCTGACCACTTCTGCTTTGTAGACCTGCCTGTTCCATCCTGATGCCCTATTTCTGGTTGGAGTTCTCATCACCTGAAAACCTCTCGCAGCTCCTAAGGATGGCCCTACATGGACAGTCTAAAGATCAATGAGAATACTGTGGCTAGTGCCACTTAAAATCCATAAAGGTGACTCAGGACTGCAACTGCTATGAAATGTTTTGCATTCAAGTTTCCATCATTCTCCATCATTGAACAGTTTATAACTTCAACAAAATATACTTCATGTTAAAACTATAATGAATTCAGAAATACACCAATCAGCCATAACATTAAAACCACCTACCTAATATTGTGCACGTCCCACTTGTGCCACCAAAACCACCCTGAGCCGTCGAGGCATGGACTCCACAAGACCTCTGAAGGTGTGCTGTGGTATCTGGCACCAAGACGTTAGCAGCAGATCCTTTAAGTCCTGTAAGTTGTGAGGTGGGGCCTCCATAGATTGGACTTGTTTGTCCAGAACATCCCACAGATGCTCGATCGGATTGAGATCTGGGAATTTAGAGGCCGAATCAACACCTTGAACTCTTTGTCATGTTCCTCAAACTGTTCCTGAACAATGTTTGCAGTGTGTCAGGGAGCATTATCCTGCTGAATGAGGCCACTGATATTAGGGAATATCGTTACCATGAAGGGGTGTACTTGGTCTGAAACAATGTTTAGGTAGGTGGTACGTGTCAAAGTAACATCCACATGAATACCAGGACCCAAGGTTTCCCAGCAGAACATTGCCCAGAGCATCACACTGCCTCCACCGGCTCGCCTTTTTCCCATAATGCATCCTGGTGCCATTTGTACTACAGTAGCTCTTCTGTGGGATCGGACTAGATGGGCTAGCCTTTGCTCACCATGCACATCGATGAGCCTTGGGAGCTCATGACCCTGTTGCTGGTTCATTGGTTGTGCTTCCTTGGACCACTTTTGGTACGTACTAACCACTGCATACAGGAATATCCCACGAGACCTACTGTTTTGGAGATTCTCTGACCTTCGTCTAGACATCACAATCTGGCCCTTGTCAAAGTCGCTCAGATCCTTACACTTGCCCATTTTTCCTGCTTCCAGCACATCAACTTCGAGAACTGACTGTTCACCTGCTGCCTAATAAATCCCACCCCTTGACAGGTGCCACTGTAACGAGATAATTCATGTTATTCACGTCACCTGTCAGTGGTTTTAATGTTATGGCTGATTGGTGAAACGCTAATGCTCATAATCATAAATTGCTCATAAGCTCACAAGCTCCAAGTTACACAACTGCACTATTTGAGCATGTAGTATTAGCACATTTATAGAAGGGGTGCATTTATTTATAATCGCACAATCCGGTGTCACCCAGATGAGGACGGGTTGTCTTCTGAGTCTGGTTCCTCTCAAGGTTTCTTCCTCATATCGTCTCAGGGAGTTTTTCCTCACCACCGTCTCCTCTGGCTATAAATTTTTCATTTATATACTAAATTGATATATTTCTGTAAAGCTGCTTTGTGACAATTACCATTGTTAAAAAAAGCTATACAAATAAAATTGAATTGAATTGAAGAGCGCTGTGCACAGGAGATCCCCTCACTGCAATTTGCAAAAAATCTGCATTTTTGAAAGGAAGAGTGGAAAATTGCTAAATGAAGATGTGATAAGTTGGCAGACTCAAAAACACTGAATGCTGTATTACAAGCAAAAGGTGCTTTAACAAAGTATTACTTAAGGGGTGTGCATACTTATGCAACCAGGCTATTGTAAATTTTTTTCTCCCCTAAAACATTTCTCTTTGTATTTCACTTGAATTGTATTGGTTGCTATATCACATTAAAAGGTGTGAAAAGATCTGACATGATTTATCTTGGTTTACATTTTTTCCAAAACCTTAAACGTTTCATATCCACTGTACTGTACACACTACACACTGTACACACTACACACACTACACACTGTACACACTGTACACACTATATTCACTACACACTGTACAGACTATATACACTACACACTACACACACACACTACACACTATACACTATATACACTACATACTACACACACTGTACACACTCCACACTGTACACACTATATTCACTACACACTGTACAGACTATATACACTACACACTACACACACTACACACTATACACTATATACACTACATACTACACACACTGTACACACTATATAAACTACATACTACACACTACATACTGTGCACACTATACACACTACACACTATGTACACTACATACTACATACACACTGTACACACTATACACTGTACACACTACACACTGTACACACTATACACTGTACACACTACACACTGTACACACTATATACACTACACACTGTACACACTACACACACTGGGCCTCATTTATTAAACTGGATTTGTTCATAAATTGTTTGTAGGACCATTCACACAAGAAATTGTGTATTCATGAAAACCCCATAATTTGACAAAAAATAATTTCCTACTTGTGCTCCTGTGTATGAGTAAATTTACATATAAGAGGACTATCCATCCATCCATCCATTTTTGGTACCGCTTATCCTTACTGGGTCACGGGGAACCAGGGGGCATGGGGCACAAGGCGGGGGACACCCTGGACAAGGTGCCAATTCATTGCAGGGCACACTCCCATACTCATTCACACACTACTGACACTTTTGGACATGCCAATCATGTCCAATGCACATCTTTGGACTGGAGGAGGAAACCGGCGTACCTGGAGGAAACCCTGAAGCACAGGGAGAACATTCAAACTCCGCACACATAGGGCCGCGGTAGGAATCGAACCCTCAACCCTGAAGGTGTGAGGCGAACGTGCTAACCACCAAGCCTTCATAAGAAGACTAATTAATATAAACTCGATTAATTGACTTTGAATCTTAACATTTACATGTATTACTGCATATTTATTTACAGATTACACTGTGAAGTTTAAATACACACAAATATAATGAACATTTTGTGCATAGTTCATCTTGCCAGAGTCCCCTCTTGCACACAATGTACTTAAACCAATACATGATGAGACCAAACTTTATACTCTGTTCTCTCTCTCGCTCTCTCTCTCTCTCTCTCTCTCTCTCTCTCCCCTTGTCGAGGTACATGATACTCCTGCTACCTGATGAGCCTCCTTCACTTGCTGCCCCCATATGGATAGCCAAAAGTTTGTCATGAGATTGCCGTGGATGGCACCACATTGATACTCTGAAGATGGCTGTGGATGGTCTCAGTTGGACAGCCTAATGATTGCACTCCCTAAAAACTACACTCAAGTCTCATACATTAAACATACAAATACTGCTAAGATAAGAAATATAATGTCACTACACAATGCAGAAAAATTACTTCATGCATTCGTCACCTGTAGACTAGATTACTGTAATGCCTTACTGTCTGGATGTTCCAGTAGGAGCATAAACAAACTCCAGTTAGTCCAGAATGCAGCTGCTAGAGTCCTAACTAGAACCAGAAGATACGACCACATCACCCCGATCTTATCCACACTGCAATGGCTCCCAGTGAAATCTCGCATTGATTATAAAATACTACTATTGACCTATAAAGCACTGAATGGTCTCGTGCCACAGTACCTGAGCAAACTTTTGGTCTTTTATGATCCGCCACGTCTACTTCCATCAAAAGGTGCAGGATATTTGTTGGTACCTGGAATAGCGAAGGCTACATCAGGGGGAAGAGCTTTCTCTTATAGAGCCCCACAGTTATGGAACAGTCTTCCAGTTAGTGTTTGGGACTCAGACACAGTCTCAGTGTTTAAGTCCAGGCTGAAAACATATTTGTTTACTCAAGCTTTTTCGCAATAGCTTTTGTGTTAGATAAAGGAGTAGATCTGGAGGGTTCACAGATGATTGGATGCTGTCGCCCCCTCATGCTCACGTGTTCACTTCAGGTTTGTTGACTGAACTAAACTCTCTTTTTGTTATGCTGTCATATCTAATGTTAGTTTGAAGCTGAAACACTGCAACCTGACGCGCAGCATCACTCCACGTTCTGACGGACAGGAGACTGCCTGAACCCAAAACTGCTGACAGCATGACACACGTACAACATATTTTACTAGCAGTCATGTAATCTGTCATACTATCTGTAGAGCAATTAGTGAAGTTTAACACGTCGCTGTTGGGTCTTCATACGTTACAGCAACTCATGGTATTTATGCAAACACGACAGTGTGATATACAGAAACAAGACAACATGACAGTAGATCATGTGATAAATGTTTATGCCACAATGTCAGTGATGTAACACAGGGATTAATGTGTTAATGTATCATAGGATCATATCACTGCTCCATCGATAGTGCATGTCCTGTATACAATTTTCAACACAATTTCTGTTAAAAAGTGAATTTATGGAAACACACTGAAGCATTATACGGTTCAAGCAATTATGTATTTTGGGATCTTGTAGTCTACTCACATTTACCTGGACATTTTCCAGAGTGTTGACGGGATTATGATATTTATGACTTCATCATAATTTAATTAATTAGTTCAGTTCTTTGCAGTTACAGTTTGTGCACAAGCAGGTTTTTAATTTCTCTACAATTTCTCTAACACTAATCCTAACCCCAGGTTTTCAATTTCTCCGAGTTAACCCTAACCCCGAGCCTTGTTTCCTTGTTGTGAACTTGGAAAAAAATACTGAAATGACCCATAGTACACCACTGCTCAACATTTTCACACGATCCAGGATTAACAGCATATCTGTAGTGTACGGTTATAGATGTAGTTATAGCACTAAAACTGACGCATCAGTATTTTTTCCCTCAGTCAAAGGGCAGTTACTGTAGACCGCCATATTTACATGCACTCCGGTTTCTATCGTGGCTTGCTTGACTGCGGTCTAAAATCAAAAGTTAAAATCAACACCTGTGTGCTGCACTGGCATCAAAAAATGATTCAGAAGCACTTTGTATGTTGTGTTGTCAGAGTGGCATAACCTGAAATTCTTTTCAGTGAATGAGGAACTATTTAAAAAAAATAATCGTAATTGTTTTCCTCATCTGTGCAATTACTAAAATTTAATTATATAACTTCCCATAATCTGCATGGATTACTGCACTTTCATATTTGGAATATACTGTGGAGTTTAAATTGTTTATTTTATTATGTTTACAACGTTTAGCAGATGACCTTATCCACTTATAGAAGAGCTTTGGAGTCTCAATCAAAAGCACATCCTCCTGCGAGATCACTCGGTCAGGGACTAAGAGCTCCATCCAGAACATTTAGTCAAAACCAGTCGTTTTATTTTATTGGCTTTAATTAAAGAATATAAAAAATAAAGAAAGTGAACCAACACTCGCCCCTAAATACCGACAATTAAAAGTTATCATTCAGTTATGACAAAAGTAATGGTGGTGTATAAATGGAGGACGGGCCAGTCTGTCTGTCAGTCTGTCTGTCAGTCTGTCTGTCAGTCTGTCTGTCAGTCTGTCTGTCAGTCTGTCTGTCAGTCTGTCTGTCAGTCTGTCTGTCAGTCAGTCTGTCTGTCAGTCTGTCTGTCAGTCTGTCTGTCTGCACAGAGCCATAGGCCATAAACAAACACCTCAGTTAAAGGAGGATTTAGTGCTCGTTTCTTCTTCTTCTTCTTCTTCTTCTTATATATTATTAAATAATTAAGTAATTTACGGGTGATTGGCATTTGTCAACACATACACACACACACACACACACACACACACACACACACACACAAGTTTCTTTCAGAAACTATTGTAAATGAGAAATTTTGGGTTGGTTTACGCAAACATTTACAAACAAGTTTACTAAAAAATGGATAAATGAGGCCCATCGTACATACAGTATGCTATACACACAATACACACTATACATATACACACAATACACACCCTTTACACACCATTAAATAAACTATACATACGCTATACACAAATTTTAACACACATCTTAGCAACACATACCCACATTCACACACACACACATACACACACACACACACACTCTCTTTCTGCTGTTAGTTACCTGTTACTTGGTGTGTGTGTTAAATGGCCACCTTTCCACAGTCCTCACTTGTCTCTTTCTCTGTCTATGTTTACGTGTCGGTGTTGTCCGTGTGTCTCTGCTCTCCTGCCTGAGTCATGAGTCAGTAAATCTGTTCTTCCTGTCTCACTCTGTCAGTCTCACCTCCTCCTCTACCGGTTCCCCTGTCTCACTGTCTCACTGTCTTACTCTCTCTCTCTCTCTCTATGCCAAACCCTGTAAAATTCCAAGCCTCTCCCAATGTGTGTGTGTGTGAGTGACCTGAAACACAAAGAAAGAACAGGTGTGTCAGATTCTTTCTCTTTTCTCTCTCAAAAACTGTCTCATGCTGCAGGCTGTTCATGTGAAAAGTGTGTGTGTGTGTGTGTGTATCTGTGTTTTTGATGTGTAACTGCTGTGTGTATGTTACACTCTAACCCCACCCCTGACCATCCTGATCACGTGACACAGTTCAAAGGTCACAACTCTTTCAATGCAAGAGCATGAAGCACTCCCCTAACTCCCTCACCCAAGCACCCACACATTTATACTTTTGTAGCTTCCTGGGTGTAACAGTGTGTATTGATGTTATTGTATGTAGTTCACCAAAGCACCAGAACAAACCTTAAAATAAAACATAAAAACTCATAAGTACGATAATAATAATAATAATAATAATAATAATAATAATAATAATAATATTAATTCTCTCTGTTTAATATAGTGATGATTTTTCTGCTGTGAAAGTTTAAAATAATGAAGATGATCATATCTCCAGGATAGATCCTACATAGAAGCTGGATAATTTAGTACAGGAGTTCCTCATGGCTGGGTTCTCACTCCACTTCGTTCTGACATCACTTGCTGATTTGAGATCCAGCACCTGAAACCGAGCCACCACATACCAGAACTGATCTGTGGCTCAGATTCCCCATGCACAGTCCGTCCAGCACCCTATGTGGTTTTAGATAGTGACCTCTACTGCTCAGATCAAGTCACACACCAGATCCTGTGGATTTCCTCTTCAGAACATCAGAAGAATTAGACTTTTTCTGGCATAATTCTTTGTCCAAGCTCAAATTATTCAGTGTTTCATCTCCTCAGTGGTGAAATAGCACTTTCCATTGCACTGGATCATCAATGATTTATTTTCCAGCAAGCGATGGCTGGAAAAAGGAATAGTGAGCAGGAAGATCCATAAACACACAGATGAACCATGTTTACTGCTAACGAGCTGCTACTGTAGAGAAAGACATGCCTGTGAGGACAGGTGAGGACAGGTCATATATATTCTAGAGAGTATTTCATTGGATGAACACAAGACTAGTACAGGATTAGTCCCAGAAGTGAGAAAGTTTAAAATCAAGGCATAATTACTGAAGTCATTATCATATTGTAGGATTTTTAAACTCCTGCTGCTCTGAAAGCACAGTGTGTGTGTGTGTGTGTAGCCATGTTCACGTCCCGTGATATTACAGTGTCATGTGACCATCAGTGGTACACGTCAGAATGTGGTTGGGAGTTTGGTGATGGATATGAGGCTGCACATACCAGGATGCTGTTTAACACCAATAATATAATAAATGTCCCAGATTGAAGCTGAAACACTGCCACCTGGTGGGCGGAGCTAAGTGGTCATGTGTATTACTTTAATCTGTGATCCCATCAAAATTTGATTATCTGATTATCTGTTAGGAAAAAACTCACCAATTAATCAATTTACAAAATCATGAATTTTCACCATCATTTGATTTGATTCTTTTAAGATGTTTTAATGACTAAACACAAGATGTTTTAAATACAGCAACGTGACTGATATTCCTATTAATGCAATAAAAACAACTCACTGAGTTTAATCTTCATGTTCATGTTCAGTAAGCGCTTTATGCTGTTCAGGGTGGTGGAGGTGGATCTGGAGTTCATCCTGGGAATCTGGCCATGAGGCAGGGATACACCCTGGATGGGATGCTAGTCCACAGGAGACAATGAGTTATATGTACATTTATTTTACAGCACAGAGTCAGAGGGTGCTTATGGGGGCCCGGTGACCTCATGGTGGTGAGGACAGAATGACATCATCATCTAGAGCTATAATACAGACATGTGTGGGGTAAACACAGTGACTCATACATTTGCGAGTCTGTAACGGTTTTGAATATCAGAGTTCCTTTTATAACTTTTGTTTAGACCAAAATTTGGAGGAGTAGCAAATATAGTTAGATGGAAGCATTTTTGGCATGTTATTGTAACTTTTGACCAGTAGGTGGTGTTGTCACAAAATTTGCTGCATAGCCTAAGGGCATGGTCCTGAAGTGTATACTATGATTTGTGTCAGTGTGCAAAGTTGCTGCTGAGATACAGCCTCATTTCCTTTTTGGCAGCATTGTCGTCAAATTCTCTGGCACAGGAAAAACTTTTGGAATGTTCAAAGTTCTTTTGATAACTTTGTCCAGGTCTGAATATTATGCATGCCAAATTTGCTGTTGATTGGACATAATTTTTAGCAGAAAAACAGATTTTGACAAAATCCAAGATAGTCAACAGGAAGTACACTTGAATTTCAGATGTTGGTGTGTGTTCACTTAAGCATACTCCAGAGAATTATCTTAAAATATGAAAGTTGTTACAGTTCTTAACCACAAGGTGGCGAGTCACAAAACTTCTTGGGTACATTCAAGGCATGGTCCTGAAGATACGTATAAATTTTTGTTATGATACATGGATGCATTACTGAGATACACCCTCACATCCTTTTTTTTTGCATTTGCCTAGCAAGTTACAGGAGAATGGTTTTGAATATCAAAATTTTACTTTTGTTTAGAAAGGTTTTAAGATGATGTGAGCCAAATTTGGTGAAGACTGGACAAAATTTATAGGAGTAGCAAAAATGGCATCTAGATGTAAGCATTTTTAGCATGTTATTGTAACATTTGACCAGTAGGTCGCATTTCACAGGAAAGCCTTGCTCCTGAGGATGCCTACCAAGTTTTGTGTCAGTACACAGAGCCATTGAAGAGATACAGCCTCACCTCCTGTTTGTTGGCTTCACTGTCAGATTCGTTGGCCATTACAGACAAACTGTTTGGAATATTCAAAATTCTTTTGATAAGTTTTGTGAGCCTTACTCTGCAGATGATGTATGCCAAATTTTGTGATGATTGGACAAAATTTTAGGAGGAGCAGTGAAAAAAAGTTATTGACAAAATCCAAGATGGTGTAAAATGTAATTAAGCAGAAATTGACATCATAGGGTGCATTGAACTGATCTCGACACAAGGTTGGACACAAGGTTCAAAAGTTATGATCATAAGCATACCTCCAAATTAGGCCCAATTTGAACTGATGGTGGCACTATTTGGCCCAAATTTGGTCAGAATGTTCCTAAGACGCTCCTCAATCAATGTATCAAATTGCACAGTTTTCATACTTTTTACCAGACGGTCCTATGGGCTGTATGAAAAACAATAGGAGCACCATTGGTACTTGGCCCCTGAAAAGGTAGAATAACATTAATGTGCCTACACACCTTCGATGTTTGGCCCACTAATAATACTCTAGTAGCAGTAGCAGTAGTTGTTTACACCCCATTGTGTTCACTGCACTGTTGTTTGGGTATGATAGAATTTAAAAATGATCATCTAAATCATCTAAACTTCATGCATCTAAACAAAATCCAAAAAATGAACACAACATGTGATGAGATTTACAAATCCAAAAAATGGAATTCATAAAATATATAAATTTGCTTGTATCTTTTCTCATTTGCAAGTCGCTTTGGATAAAAGCGTCTGCTAAGTGAATAAATGTAAATAAATGTTGTCTGGTGAACAGTACGAAGATTTGAGACTTAATGTTTAATGAGATTTTGATTTCAAACCGGAACTCAGAGCCAGACACAGAAAAGTTTTACATTCATTCAAACAGGAAGTGGCTTACCAGCAGTTTTTATTCAGTAAAAGCAGAAGAGCTGCAGCTGCACTGCTGTGTGACAGAGAATGTGTGTGTGTGTGTGTGTGTTTGGAAATGTTGACTGCAATGCATGTCTGTCTGTCTGTTTATTTCTAGCTGGGAACAGCTAACTGTTCACACACCAACTCATGAGTGCAAAAGTTTTGGCCCTCATAGGAACATTCATAAATTCACTTTCAGTAAGTACTTCATCCCGGTCAGGCTCTCACTGGATTCCTAGCCTTTCCCGGGAACACACGCGCACACACACACACACACACACACACACACACACTCATATACACCTAATGGCAATTTAGAGTCACTGACCTACATGATGGCATGTGTTTGGTAGGTGGGAGGAAACTGGAGAACATGGAGGAAACCCACATGGAAACATGGAGAACATGGTAAACTCCACACAGAAAGTAACCCGAGCTCAGGATTGACCCTGGAGCTCCCAAAGTTATAAAATCTTTGCAATGTTATAATGACCCCAAGCTCACACTGATCTACGCAATAAGACGTGCACACCAATGTGCAAGTTCAGTGTGATTCTACTGCACAGATTCTGAATCAAAACACAATCAGTGTTATGTCTGAATTAAATAAACCACCCGTTGTTGTCACTGTGTTTATTGGTGTGTGCTCATAATTAAAAGAGTAATATATTTAAATGTTTCGTTTGTTAATATCAGTTAGTGTATGTGGCCACATCCAGCTACCAAACCACAAAAACCATCACACTGAAAACCCCTGGTGTGGCAGTAGAATAAATCCATGTGTCCATATGTAAACACTGTAATTCTGCACAGATACATGTTTTATTTAACATTATTTTCCTCTTAGTGTGTGTTACTGTTTGTATGCTGTGGATAAGTGTGTGTGTTACTGTGTATGCTGTGGATAAGTGTGTGTGTTACTGTGTATGCTGTGGATAAGTGTGTGTGTTACTGTGTATGCTGTGGATAAGTGTGTGTGCTGTGTGAGTGTGTTGGCTCTGGCGTCTTGCTGGGCAATCTGCAGGTTTTCTTTCAGTATGAAATAATAACAGACTGCATCTGCGAGGCAGTTCACGCTGCTCACACACAGACTTAGGTGGACAAATTTACGCAGTTCACCAACATCTGATATGTTGTTCTGTTTAACATAGAAATAAAGAAGCACAGCGATGTGATACGGAATGAAACATAAGAGGAACACCACCAGGTTGCTGAGCACGATCTTTACACTCTTGTTGTTTCGTAGTTTAGCATCATTGGGGTTTCGTTTACGTAAATCATGCAGGATTTTAACAACGTGCCCCGAGCAGAGCACCATGATGAGAGTGCTGCCCCAAAACACACACTCCACACACACTACAATCCACTGTTTCGTCCATGTGCGGTTGGAAAAGTTCTGGAAGCAGAATGACACGTTACTGCTGTCCCTGTGTAAATCATAAACCGGGTAGCTAAACCCAAACAATAATGCCCACACAACTGCGCAGATAAACACAGCCTTCCGTTTGGATTGCAGGCGCCGGAAGGGAAAGTGCAGAGCGACATAGCGATCCACAGAGATGCACACGCTCAGCAGGATGCTGCCATACATGTTGACGTAGACAAAACTCTCAAACAGTGAACAGGAAAAGCGTCCAAGGTTCCATGGCCGGTGGTAAGCCATGATTTTAAACGGCAGTGCAAGCAGGAGCAGGCAGTCATTAACGACAAGGTTCAGCAGGTAAATAGTGGATTCGTTCCAGCGACGAACGCGGAAGAACAGCTGCCACAAGGCGGCCATGTTTAAAGGAAAACCAGCTGCGAGGATGGGAATGTAGAACCCAAATTGAACACACTCCACCCAGTCACGGCAGCCTTCCATGCTGAAACAGAAGCAATAAGAGAAACACACACTTCAGTCAATCACAACAAGGGTAACACACACTGATGCACATAGAAACTTATGTTTGTTGTCCTTCTCAGCCCTATCTCGAGCTCCAGTTAGTCCCAGATGCATTAACCAGAGTCCTTAGAACCAGGAGATATGACCACATCTCCTCTATCCTTATCCACACGGCATTGGCTCCCAGCAAAATTTCACATTAATTCTAATTTAATTGTAAAATACTATTAATAACCTATAAAGCACTGAATGGTCTCACACAGCAGTACCTGAGCGAACTTATGATCCGCCATGCCTACTTCGATCAAAAGGTGCAGACTTTTTGTTGGTTCCCGGAATAGTGAAGGCTACAGCAAGGGGAAGAGCTTTCTCTTACAAAACCCCACAGTTATGGAACAGCCTTCCAGTTAGTGTTTGGGACTCAGACACAGTCTCAGTGTTTAAGTCCAGGCTGAAAACATGTCTGATGTGATGCTGGTGTCTGATCCTGATGTGCTTCTTCTGCTGTGGCTCTTCTATCCCTCTAAAGGTGCCCTCTGTCTCACTCTCTGCTCCTGTAGATGACTCCACACTAACATTTCCCAAAAGCAGTTTATGTCCAGGTCTCACCTGTTCTTCAGTATTTAAGCTCACGTAGATTCTTTAGATTTGTGTTTGAGCTGCTGCTGTAATCATGTTATTGATTCACAATCTGCTCATGCTGAACATCCTGTAAACACACTTGTCCTTACTCTTCTACACCTGAATACTGTAATAATTTATAATCACACTGTTCGGTGTCACCCAGAAGTAAAATTGAATTAAATTCTAGTTCCTGTTTGACTTTACAATAGTACCTCAGGACTTGATCTTGTTCTGGTTACAGTTTCTGTCATAGATCCAGTTACAGTTCATCATACTTCCTTATCTAGTTCCATCTTAAAGAATACTGGGGCTGGACCAGGGAGCTCAACTGGTCTAAGGTCAGCTTAATTATAATTATTTCTGATTATGAGCTTCTCACATCTAAAGACAAGACTGTTAAATCTATAGTCCATATATATAGTTGCAATCAAAATTATTGAACTGCCATTACAAATCAGATTTTGTTGTCAAGATGTACAGACTTCCAGCTGTTTGTGATGAACAAATCAAACAAAAGCAATTGAAATAGTTTGACACAATGAATGCTTCAAGTGTTTTCCCCAAATTCAACTGAAAATGCAACTTATAATGACTTCTCCAGTCTCAAAATTATTCACCCCCCTGAATAGACTCCCTCACAACAGCACAAATATCTAGAACAGGTGTTGTCTCAAGCACACCTGATGCAACTGCTCAAGGGCTTATTAGTTGCACCAGGTGTGCTTGAGCTGGAACACATGAAATACCTGAACTGGCTAGGGGCAGAAAATTTATGAAATGCCTGGACGAGGCAGAAAAAGGAAATTATCAATGGCTGCAAGCAAATTTCTGAGAAGGAAGGTTGTGAAAAACCCTCGAGTGACTGCAAAAGCCCTGCGGCAAGACTTGGTGGCACCAGGCACTGAGGTTTCAGTGAGCACAGTAAGGTGCGTACTAGGTGCGTACTAAACGCAGAAGGTTTCCATGCCAGAACTCCAGAAGTTTTGGGATTCTGTTCTGTGGAGCGATGAAACAAATCTGGAACTTTTCGGCACAATGGATTAGCGGTATGTCTGGAGGAAGAAGAATGAAGAAAGAACACTCTGTCCACAATCGAGCATGGTGGGGGCTCGGTGATGCTCTGCGGCTGCTTTGCATCCTCTGGCACTGGAGACCTGCAGCATGTGGAAGGCGAGATGGATTCATTGAAGTATCAGGAAATCCTAGGAGAAAACATCATGCCGTCTGTGAGGAAGCTGAAGCTTGGGCGTATTCGGACCTTCCAACAGGACAACGATCCCAAGCATACCTCAAATTCCACCAAGGCTTGGTTGCAGAAGAAGTCCTGGAAGATTCTACAGGGCATCACAGTCACCTGACTTGAACCCCATAGAAAATCTCTGGTGGGATGTGAAGAAGGCGGTTGCAGCACGCAAACCCAAGAATATTACTGAACTGGAGGCCACTGCTATGGTAAATGGCGTGCACTTATATAGCGCTTTTTTTAACCTTAGCAATTCCAAAGCACATTACACTGGTTCACATTCACCCATTCACACAGGCACTCACACACCAATGGTAGCAGAGCTGATATGCAAGGTGCTAACTTGCCATCAGGAGCAACTTGGGGTTCAGTGTCTTGCCCAAGGACACTTAGGCATGTGGAGTCACGTGGGCCGTGAATCGAAACGCCAACCCTACAATTAGTGGACAACCCGCTCTACCACCATTGACACAGCCGCCCATGAGCCACTGCTCATGAGGAACGGTAGAAGATTCCTCAGGAACGCTGCAGAAGCTCTGCTTCTCGTTTGCAGCAGGTCATAAAGGCAAAAGGAGCTCTACTAAGTACTAATGATGCTCGCCATGAAGGGGGTGAATAATTTTGAGACTCATTATAAGTCATTTTCAGTTGTATTTGGGGAAACCACTTGAAGCGTTCGTTGTGTTGAACTATTTCAGTTGCTTTTGTTTGATGTGTTCATCGCAAACAGCTGAAAGTGTGTACATCTGACAATAAACCTGATTTGTAATGGGGTGAATAATTTTGAATAAAACTGTAAAATGCACTTCTGTATTTATAAACAAGTTAAACAGAATCTTTCTTTCTCACCAAGCGCAATTATGGTGACGATATGATCAAATCAGCTTATTATCAAGCGCCAGCATGTGTCGAGTGTGGTGTGGCCCTGAGAGATGTTAGATTAGAATGTTTTCAAACCGATCTTTTTCTCTTTAATGAGAATTAAACACACACACACACACACACACACACACACACACGA
Organism: Ictalurus furcatus; assembly: GCF_023375685.1. Taxonomy (NCBI): domain Eukaryota; kingdom Metazoa; phylum Chordata; class Actinopteri; order Siluriformes; family Ictaluridae; genus Ictalurus; species Ictalurus furcatus. Next base: position 23,768,025 of record NC_071274.1, read on the forward strand.
AAGCATCACAAGATATGATAAAGGCCATGTGGCATGTTAGAATGAGGATTGCAGAGTTACAGAGTATAAAATATAAAAATATATTTTTCAGAACCTCACAAATTCAAATCCATAAATAAAGGTTTTTTTAGTTTAAAAAATTATTATAATTATTATTATTATTATTATTATTATTATTATTAGTTCTGTTGTTTTCTGTTCAGATATTTAGCACTCAGTAAGAACAGCATTGTGACCTTTACGGCGTTGACTCACATGTGAAGGGCGTAAAGGACTTTTATATTGATTTAAACTTCATCACATTTTTTTAAATATCTGAATGAAATAACAATAATTTAAATATGAATCAAGTTAAAAAGCCACTTACCCCAAAACTTTACCCTCTAGAAAACACCGCTGCCATCAAAGACGAACAACTTCTGAGTTCTTACTTCCTCACTGCTTCTCTGTGTCAGTCTGAGAATTGTGAAAAACCCACAGGCTGATAAAAGGCATGGAAGAAATGTGGAGGTGTGAGAGAGACAGATAGATAGAGAGACAGATAGAGAGACAGAGTCTCACTGAGAGTGAGAGACAGAGATTGAGAAATAGAGAGAGAGATAGAAAGAGGGGTTACAGCTATACTAACATGATGTTTCTCATAGAGACACAAAACACTGTACTCCACTCTGGAGAGAGAGAGAGAGAGAGAGAGAGAGAGAGAGAGGGAGTGTGAGAGAGAGAGACAGAGAGAGAGAGAGAGAGACAGAGAGAGAGAGAGAGAGAGAGAGAGGGAGGGAGTGTGAGAGAGAGAGAGAGAAAGAGAGAGAGAGAGAGAGGGAGTGTGTGTGAGAGAGAGAGAGAGAGAGAGAGAGAGAGAGAGAGTGTAAATTGTGGTTTCTTTTTCGTCTTCATTACAAAGTGTTCTCATTTTAATGTAAAACAAAACAAATGTGGGTGAACATTCATGCACCAGTACATGCACACATGCACGCACACACGCACACATGCACACACACACACACACACACACACACACACACACACACTATTGTTAGTTATTGTTGATGCTGCGCTCTTTTGAGTTGCGTTGTGTTGCAGTGAGCAGCTGGTGAACCTGTGATAGAGCACTGACACTAAGAGAGAGATGACAGTGGACTTGACCGTGAACGTACAGACAACAGAAACATTGTGTTTTATTATTTTTTTGTTTGTTTGTTTGTTTTTTTATTGATACATATTTTTATAAATATGGAACAATAAATATATGTAACACATTCGAAAAATGACAGTGATTTCCGTGCATGATGAAGATCATGGTTATTTACTGAAACAAACAGAAATTACAAAAACATATGCCGTATATCAGATGCGGTCTCATACTGAGTGAAACATGCATGCAACACATTGATTCACTATAACATTCTCTCCACTCTACAGTAAAAAAAAAAATTAAAAATAAAAGAAAAGAAAAGAATTTTCAGAGGTTGCTCATTTTACTTTAACAATACATTTGCATTTAACACCTTTGTATTAGGATTTGTCTTCAAACACAACTGCATCATGTTAAACTGACTTGAATAAGTGATTCTTTGGCTTTACTTGTGTTTTATTTAGTTTTTTAAATCAAGTGCTAAAAATGGATCCAGTAAAATGTTATATAAATAAAAAGGACCAAATGGTTCTGTTGAAAGCTGCTGCTGGGGTCCTCATTCCCCCTGACACAGTCATAGTCACCTAAAGACCTGAATGTGTGTCAAGAGTCATATAAATAAACCATACAACACAATACAACACAATACAAACACAGACCACATACCCCCCCACCCTCCCCCCCCAAAAAAAAACAACCCAAAAAAACAAAGAATATTGGGAGCTTTCCAACCAAGAATAATGAGACTTATCTTTTTGTATTTTTTTTTTGTTTTTTTTACTAAAATCAGGAAAACCTTGAAGTCGGTTGAACCCATCTGGCAAGTCGGGGCACCAGGCCTGTTTCACCTGTTGAATGTGCCGGCCCTGCATACAGCGCCCTCCATTAATATTGGCACCCTTGGTAAATATGAGTAAAGAAGGCTGTGAAAATTTGTCTTTATTGTTTAACCTTTTGATCTTTTGTTCAAAGAATTCACAAAAATACTCTGCTCTCATGGATATCAAACACAACACAGGTTTATCCAAAAAAAAATCTTTGCTAAATATAGGTGTGCGATAATTATTGGCACCCCTATGAATTCATATGAGAAAAATATATTTGAAGTATATTCCCATTGATATTTTACATTTGTTTTAGTACACCTGGGTGAAAAGGAACAGGAAATTGTTCAACCATGACTTGCTGTTTCACAGGGGTATAAATATGAGGTAACACATAGGCCAGATTCCCTTAGTCATTCATAACGATGGGTAAGAGCGAGGAATATAGCTATGATGTGCGGCAAAAGGTTGTTGAGCTTCACACAATGGGGCGTGTCTATAAGAAAACAGCACAAGCATTGAAAATGTCCATTTCCACCATCAGGGCAATAATTAAGAAGTTCCAATCCACTGGAAATGTTATGAATCGACCTGGAATTGGACGTGTGTCTATATCGTCTCAACGCACTGTGAAGAGGACGGTTCGAGTGGATAAAACATCTCCAAGGATCACAGCTTGAGAATTGCAGAAGTTAGTTGTGTCTTGGGGTCAGAAAGTCTCCAAAACTACAATCTGAAGTCACCTACATCACCACAAGTTGTTTGGAAGGGTTTCGAGAAAAAAGCCTCTACTCTCATCCAAAAACAAACTCGAGCGTCTTCAGTGTGCAGACACGACTGGAACTTCAAATGGGATCGGGTTCTATGGTCAGGTGAAACCAAAATAGAGCTTTTTGGTAATAAACACCAGAGGTGGTTTTGGAGCACACAGAGAGGTGGCCATATGGAAAAGTACCTCATGCCCACGGTTAAATATGGAGGTGGATCTTTAATGTTTTGGGGCTGTTTTTCTGCCAGAGGACCTGGACATTTTGTTAGGATACATGGCATCATGGACTCTATCATATATCAACAGATATTAAATGAAAACCTGACTGCCTCTTCCAGAAAGATTCAAATGGGCCGTGGTTGGATCTTCCAGCAGGACAATGATCCAAAACATCATCAAAATCAACACAGAAATGGTTTACTGACCACAAAATCAAGGTCCTGCCATGGCCATCCCAGTCCCCTGACCTGAACCCCAGAGAAAACCTGTGGGGTGAACTGAAGAGGAGAGTCCACCAGCGTGGACCTCGAATTGTGAAGGATCTGGAGAGGTTCTGTATGGAGGAACGGTCTCAGATCCCTCGCCATGTATTCTCCAACCTCATCAGGCGTTATAGGAGAAGACTCAGAGCTGTTATCTTGGCAAAGGGAGGTAGCACAAAGTACTGACTAAAAGGGTGCCAATAATTGTTGCACACCTATATTTAAGAAAGATGTTTTTTTGGATTAACCCGTGTTGTGTTTGTAATTGTTTGATATCCATGAGAGCAGAGTATTTTTCTGAATTCTTTGAACAAAAGATCAAAAGGTTAAACAATAAAGACAAATTTTCACAGCCTTCTTTACCCATATTTACCAAGGGTGCCAATATTAATGGAGGACACTGTAGATAGGTATACAAACTATAGTTTAGAATATAATCAGTCATGTTTAACACATGCTGGAATACAGTGTGCTGATCATCTGTTGCACGAATCAACTTCCTGAAAACACTGTGAGGCATCGACCACAAAACTGTAAACACCTGCAAACAAAATGCTATGAAACTACAGACAGACAGACAGACAGGAAGAGAGAGAAATAGAGAGAGATATAGATAGAGAAAGGGAGCGTGAGAGAAAGAGAGTGAGAGTGAGAAATTCAGCCGTGTCACAGTGGTAGCAGGTTGAGAAGTTCAGTCAATAACAAGACTCTCCTGTTCACAAGGCCACATCTTCAACATCTGGGGGGACTAAACCGTTTGGTGGTGTATATATTTATTGTCATATCACAGCAAACCAGTGACTACATTTCCCATCCTCCACTGCAGCCTACAAACATGGCTGCCATGGACCGCAATTCCCAGAACACTCGCCTTCTTGCTAATCACGCACACCTGCATCCAATTCACAGCACAATCACAACCACACATTAAAAGGGACCTTCTATACCTTTACTCTTTGTGAAGTATATGCTCTGTTGCCTTCTGTCTCTGTCACCAAGCCTTGATCCCGTGTTTGTTTATGCTGGTTTTTTGACTTTGTTTATGCCCTGTTTGTGCTGTTCGTCTTACCTCTGCATGTTCATGATTATTGTCTTCTGCCTTATTCTTTGGCCTTGTTGTTGTTTTATTAAACTGCCGTACCTGCACTTGTCTGCGCCTCCATTACGTGACATTTATATACTGTATAATTATAAAATGCAAGACCTTTACATTTAGGACCAAACTAACTACACTAAAGTCAGTGTGTATTACAACAGAAAAATAGGTTAGATTAGATGGTTAGATTAGATGGTTAACGAGCGAGACAAAATTACTTACACAAAATTATTTACTCATCCTCAAGTTGTTCGAAACCAGTATGTTGTTATGAATTCAGAGTAACACAAAAGGAGAAATTTGAAGAATGTTTACACAGCTATACTATAAAAGCAGTCCATACAACACAAAGCCACTTGGAGTTTTGTTTTTTATGGCTCCTTTATAGTGCACCTTTAAAGAGGGGAAAAAAACCTCTTCTTTTATGTTATGAAAAGTAACAGTATTTGGGTTTGGAATGACACAAGGGTACGTAAATGATAACAGAATTCATTTTTAGGTGAACTATCTCCTTAACATTTTGAGCACAGACCTGACATGGACATACAGACTGGCATCACAATACAATGACTGCAGACACTTGGGGGTTTATTGTCCAAAAAGAGAGAATTAAAGGATTAAAGAAAAATAGTTCAAAAAAGATTTTATTTTAATAAAGGACGCTCAACTGATGACAACCTACAAACACACATGTTTTTACTATGTTCTAGTTTAAGCATGATAACTCTCTCATTTTGAGTTTTATTAATCATTTTCTTAGATAAGTGAATTTACTGAAAGGCTACCAGTAAAAGCCAGGTAACCACGTTCATTACATTCCTTTACAATATGTACACATTAATTCTTCTCCTAACTCTAATCTTATGCCTAATATACTGAAAATGATTCTTGTGTCGTCACACTGACCATAATGCATTATACTACATGAATCACGTAAACGGATTTTACTGTCGGTTGTTTCAAATTTCTTTCGTAAAACAGTTGTCAAATATTAAACTTTAGCTACTTAGCTTAGATCTTACCTCACACTCTTTCACCATTAAAACTGAAGCGTCACACGGCTTCTGTGAACAGTAAAGCCCCGCCCTCTTTGCTTTTAAAGGTCATCTAAAACATTTTGACATTGATGAGATCTGCTAGACCACTGAGGTAGTCCACCCTAAACTTATTAAACTTTTTGTCATCCTAACAACATACATAGTGGTGCATAATAGAGTGCAGCAGAGCAGCATCGAAAATATCAAATATCTGATTATTGGAGGGGACGTGTCCCCCTCAGTGTCTATGGTGGTTACGGCCCTGCATCCTCATGAATGTTGGAATTTGTGTCACAGCATGGCATTGGTTTGTTTCTTAATTGAAACAATATCAGTGCTGAGTCCTTTTCTGTTCTCCCTCTATGCCTGCTCTCTGGACTGCACAATCAGAAGCCACACTGCAGGACGCATGTGTGTGTGACATGTTTCAGTCTAGTTCTGGAAACATCAGTGAATTTACAGAAGTGGTGTTGTGTTTCGTTGCTACACTGAGAGATAAGATCATCTCCAAGGGATTGGTTGGGTCTTTCCCAACCAGGATCTGTGGCTTTATAAATCCATCTGTGATGTACTGAATGCATGCACAACTGCCTATAATGATAGGCTCCAGACGGGAGACATGGCTGAGATTAAAGTGTAGCATAAGGTGCACAGTGAAAAATGCTAAGTATAGAACTTTAAGAAGAGAGTGGAGTCCAGGTACACAACACCTAACGAGTGTGGCAAGGATTACTGACCATCACAAACTACAGAGGCAGACCCCATGTTGTGGTGAGAGCTGACCAAACATATAGATCCATGGATGATGTTATCTTCCTTGTCCTACACACCACCCTATTTCATCTTGACAAGGGAAGTGGGAACTATGTGAGACTGCTATTCATTAATTACAGTTCAACCTTCAACACTATAGTCCCCTTCAGGCTGTTGGATAGGCTCAGGGAGCTGGACCTGTTCTCCTCACTCTGCCATTGGGTTCTGGATTTTTTAACTGGTTGGTTGCAGATAGTGAAAGTTGGCGGCTTTGCCTCAACACCTTTACTCTCAACACAATAGCATACACAAATCCAACACCATTGTGTAGCTTGTGGATGACACTGGGGTGGTAGGCCTGATCACCAAGAATGATGAGAAAGCCTATGTGGATGAAGTGGAGAGGCTGTCCCAGTGGTGCCTGGCCAACAACCTGTTCCTAAACATCAGCAAGTCTAAGGAACTGGTTGTGGAATTCAGAAGGGAGCAACAAAGGACATACACAGCACTCACAACCAGCAGGACCCCTATGGAGACAGAGAGCAGCTTCAGGTACCATGGTGGAGACATCAGTGAGGACCTGTCATGGACTCTAAACACTTTAACCATAATATGGAAGGCAAGACAGTGTTTATACCATTTATGTGAGCTGAGGAAGTTCAACATCTCCTCAGCTATTCAGAAGTCCTTCTACACCACCACTACAGAGAGCATCATCACTGCCTACAGGTAATCTACTCTGGGTAGTGCAGGACCAGAGCAGGAAAGATTATAAAGGATCTCCCACAAACCTACAATGGACTGTTCTGATGGCTGTGGTCTGTGTTCTATTGTTTAATAGGTATAATGACGACCTTCATTATGGAGACAATGTGACAGCCAGCCATAACTTTATCCACATTTTATTATACTCTCCCAGCACCATTACTCACTGAATATACGTTCCACACATGTAACCTATGGATTCTAATACCACCATATAGAACATAATAGTACAGTCTGGATCCAAGGAGGATCTTCTTTCCCCAAGCCATCACATCCATCAACATGCTCCAACTTCCAACATGACATTAACACACACACACACACACACACACACACACACACACACACACACACAGCACCTGATTATACATATCATATACGGTACACCTGGCACATTTGCACTTGGACAGGACACTTTAGTGTATATACATATATACATACATATACATAAACAATAAATACATACATAAATACACTGTGGAGGTGGGGGTGTGGTCAAGAGTCAGCTGTGGACGGAGAGGAGGTGGGTCGAACCGGCAGGTAACGCGGGATGATTCTCACCCGTGTCTTATTACCACCAGTCTCTTTATTTATGTCTCTTTGTGCTCTCAGGGACTCCCGTAACCGAACTTGAAGGGGTGAAAGCTGCTATGCCGGGACGAACCTGTTTTCTGTTGAGCTGTTGGAAGTGCACTGAAAATTGCGGACTGAATAAACGCGAGCCTGGAGCTCAACTAACATTCCACCTGCCTCCCTTCTTCCTCCACACGCTCACACACCGCATTCTACATACACATGTGTATTTTTGTATGCTCTTATTTGTATTCCTATACCCGTTGTTATATTGTCTGTTTGGTCTGTTTATTATTCTTGCTATGCAGTCTTTGTAGTTGCTGCTTCTCATTTCACTGCACTTTCTTCCTGCTATGAATGCACATGTGACAAATAAACCTTTGAATCTTGAAAGTACTTTTAGCACCTGACCTAGTGACTCAGTCTGAGGATTTGTTTTTGATGGAGACTCAGTCTCCATCTCTCTGTGAAGGCTCAGTCCAGTCTTGTCTATCCCTGTATCCTTGTCTAGCTCCTGTTTCACCACCACAGAGCAGTACACAACTGTAAACCTCTGCTGACCTGACACAGCATAAAGTTGTTGGTTTAAATAAAATAAAATAAAATAAAATAAAATTATATATATATATATATATATATATATATATATATATATATATATATATATATATATAAACAGCATTTGGCAGACGCTCTTATCCAGAGCGACTTACATTAATTTCATTTATACATCTGAGCAGTTGAGGGTTAAGGGCCTTGCTCAAGTTTGAACTCACGCCTTCAGAGCAGTAGTCAATGTGTTTTAACATTTCTGAATGATTTTACTGAAACCAGCTATAAAAGTATTCATTAAGAGAAAGAACAAGACCAATCTCACAGTGTTCACGTGTGTAATTTCTTTATTTGCTCAGATGTTTAGCTACATTACTCAGATTAGGAGAAGGCTCAGTTTGAAATGTCACACAGTCCACATTTAAATAGATTTTTACATTGAGATTCAATTATTCACTGTTTAATGTGGTAAAATTCATGCAGTGTAAAGACGAACTAAATATTCTAGCTATAGAAATAACAATCGATCAGACTGCTGATACAGACAAATGAACACGGTTACAGGATATTAAGTGCTACATGGACTGAATGAGTGCATAGTCCAGGACAGAAAGAAATAAACCTTGAGTATAAACTGGTCCTGTGCTAATAATCCATTATACAACATACTGTGATATTCATGTCCACCACATGGTAAACTATCATTACTAAACTTCCCCGTACATGTGGGAAAGTCAAATGTGTTTTCAATGGTTGCCATGGTTACTTTTAGCCAGCTAATGCTATTTTAAAATGTGGTTCAATGTGCAGGTGAACATGTTCTTATATCAAGATTATACTTTATATTACACCAGAAATAGTTGGTCTATTATCACAAGATAGTAATTTAATGTCAGTATACACACACACACACACACACACACAGAGTGCTACGGGGTGATTAATGTGATTAATGGAAGCACTTTTATAAATTAAAGCATGAAATAAATAAACTAGTCATTAGGAGAGGAAATGAGAGTGATGTGAGGTTGAAGTTAAGGTTCAGGGCGCATCACAAATCAGCGTGTCCATTACGAACGTGTTCTCAAAGTGTCGGATCGAGTGACAGATCTGCTCCTCTCGCTTGGCGATACCTGCAGCGGGAAAAATTATTTCAATCTGAATAAGTTTATATTTGTAAGAATTTACAATATAAAATTCAAATAAATGCACAACAAAACACCTGTGTAACACACTAATACACACACACTATAATCACACACACACTCACTATAATCACACACTCACTATAATCACACTCACTATAATCACACTCACTATAGTCACACACACTCACTATAATCACACACACACTCACTATAATCACACACACACTCACTATAAACACACTCACTATAATCACACACACACTATAATCACACACACACTATAATCACACACTCAGTATAATCACACACTCACTATAATCACACACTCACTATAATCACACACACACTATAATCACACACTCACTATAATCACACACACACTATAATCACACACTCACTATAATCACACACACACTATAATCACACACACACTATAATCACACACACACTATAATCACACACTCACTATAATCACACACACACTATAATCACACACACACTATAATCACACACTCAGTATAATCACACACTCAGTATAATCACACACACACTATAATCACACACACACTATAATCACACACTCAGTATAATCACACACTCACTATAATCACACACACACTATAATCACACACTCACTATAATCACACACACACTATAATCACACACACACTATAATCACACACTCACTATAATCACACACTCACTATAATCACACACACACTATAATCACACACTCAGTATAATCACACACTCAGTATAATCACACACTCAGTATAATCACACACACACTATAATCACACACACACTATAATCACACACTCACTATAATCACACTGTCTTATTAATGTATTAGAAGGAGCACATTTATATAGAAAATTGTTGTTTAAGTTGCAAACAGAACTACTGTCCAAACCCCGCTGTACATATTTTTAAAAATGCTGTTATATACAAAGGTTTCTAATCAATCTGATTCAATATTTCAGCCACACTGTGGTATAAAACTGGTAGCTCACGCTGGTGTGTGCGTCAAAATAATTCTACTTCTTTACAGAATCTTATCATTCAGAGAATTAAGAGGTTTATTAACTTACGGCGGCGTGTGAGGCGGCGTCTGATCTGATAGGTTGGTTTCCCCTCACACAGTCTGTGGATAAACACACCAAACACACGTGTGTTCATCACCTGCTCAGACACCACCATCTCCTCCTGAACCATGTACGTCTGCGGGAGAGAGGCCTCCTGTAGAGGGGGAAGCACTGCAGTCAGTGGTGAGGTGTACACACACACACACACACACACACAAACACACACACACACACACAAATCAGACAGACACACACACACACAAAATCACACACAAACCATCATACACACAGACAGACAGACAGACAGACACACACACACATACACATACACATACATTGCCGGTTCTCAGTTTGACATTGATGAGGAGTTTCCACAGGTTCCTTGGTGGCAGAACGACACTGCTGTTCAGCACGCTGATGTAACACTTATCCAGAGTGATATCATGATATGCAGTCAGACCCTACACACACACACACAGTGTAAATCTACAGTATGATGCACTGTTAGTCATTTGTGATGCTTGTGTGTGATGGTTTGTGTGTGTGTGTGTGTGTGTGTGCCTGCACGTGTACACACCTTGTTGAAGTCATGTATGATGGTGGCAGGACGTGTGTGTGGGTTTGTGTTGCCAGCATTGATGCTGATTCTCTCGTAGTTGTTCTGCAGGTTGATGTTGACATTCTCCTGCAGTTCCTCTCGATCGTGCTTCAGAGGTGCCTTCAGGGTGTCTTCATAATACACATTACACCGGAACTGAGACTCATCCGCCTGCACACACACACACACACACACACACACACACTAAATACTTATAACCCAATAATTTCCATTTCCCTTAAACTAAATGTTTTTATAAAAACATGTTATATAATCTATCAAACAGGACACATTCATTAAATCATGATGAAATTGTGTGTGTGCAAGCGGATGAGTCTCACTGTCCTTGTGTGTGTGTGTGTCTGTGTGCGTGTGCGAACCTGAGGGATGATATAATAGCGGTAGATGTAGATGGAGGCGTACACCAGGCTGCAGGTGCTGATGATGAGAGCGATCAGTAAACAACAGAGTCCACTCAGAGATGAGCGCCGGTACACGCCCACCTGCAGAGAAAGAGAGAAAGAGAGAGTGACGTCATGTTCTCAACAAACAAATGAGCAAAACACCAGCAGCAGTTTCCAGCCAGTAACACGTTTACTACATGGCATTACAGTCAACATTTCCAAATAAACACACGCATACATACACACACATACACACAAACACACATTAAGCCGATTTTTCAGGATGAAATCTCAGAGCTGATATACAAGTATAAATGTACCAGTCGGATCTGGACACGTCACTGCGGAACCGAGGAGCATGACGTCATCCGTTTCATGGCCAAAATGCACATTTATATAATTACATGTTTACAGATATAAAAATTTCTGTACTATTAAAATTACTACACTATTAATTCGTCCATCTGCGGCGTGTGTGTGTGTGTGTGTGTGTGTGTGTGTGTGTGTAATAACGGACATTATTATTCTCTATAATAATCTTTAATAATACAGTGTGAGAACCGAAGCTTTAACCGCTCGTGCAGGTTTGCTCTTCCCTGCCACGCGACCGTTAATTATAAATGTAGAGATGATATATCAGAGTATTAATATTAAAATAATATTCATAATGAAGATGATGAAGGTGATGATGATGCCTGGCTGTAAATATCTCACGTGCTGCGGCGGGATGTAGCTGTGCTCCGGTTCCTCGCGCTCCTCTTTCTCGGCTTTAATGCCGTTTATGGTCGCGCAGCTGATCTTCACCATGATGGAGCTGCAGCTTCACCCGCACCGCTACAGCGCGAGACCTTACACACACACACCTTACACACACACACACACACACACACACACACCTTACACACACACACACACACAAAACCAAACCAAACCCAACCGGAAGTGCTGCTGCTTTTTCATTTCCGATTTGGAAAACCGCAACGCCCCTACCTTCCCATGTTTAATATAAAATCTTAATATATTAAGATAAATATTTTATAAATATGTCAGATTCATTTGGAAAAAGGTTTCTGAATTTATATTATGATGCCAGTGGAACAACCAACATCTAAACACGTTGAAGATAATGGAGATGATTCCAAGAAAAATCACCGGCCTTCTCAAGGCACTGCAATTAAAATAGTAGAGTCAGTTAAGTTCCTGGGAACCACCATCACCAACACCGTGAAGTGGACAACCATGTTCATGTCACTGTCAGGAAAACCACACAAGACCTTTCTTTCTGAGACAGCTTAGGAGGTTCAACATCTCAAAGGCAATACTAGCATCCTCACTACCTCCATCTCCATCTGGTTCCCATCTGTCTCTGCACATTCCTGTCCATAAAAAAAAGGCACACAGTTCAGTTCAGTGTTATTTGTATAACACTTTTAACAGTGGACATTGTCTCAGAGCAGCGTTACAGAAATATATAAATTCAGGACTTAGATGTTAAATGTATGAATTTAAACCTACTGAGCGAGCCGGTGGTGATGGTGGTGAGGAAAAACTCACTGAGATGATATGAGGAAGAAACCTCGAGAGGAACCAGACTCAGAAGGGAACCCGTCCTCATCTGGGTGACACCGGATAGTGCGATTATAAATAAATACACCCCTTCTATAAATGTGCTAATACTACATGCTCAAATAGTGCAGTTGTGTAAGCAGGAAATTCATTACAGTTTCTACAGGAAGTCTGTTGTCATTGACGCTGCCATAACTGTTAGGATTTTTGCTGTTTCTGTTTCTGTTAAAAGTACTTATGTTGTTATTTATTGTTGAATGTTGCTTGTTGCTGATGTTGAGTGAATGAGCTGCTTGCTGAATGCTCACTTGTTAGTATTTTTTTCTTCTTCACCCCACGGTCACGCCCCACAATCTAGACGAAAGCCTTCCCAGAAGAGTGGAGCTTATTATAACAGCAAAGGAGGAATAAATCTGGAATGGTCATATGGTGTATACAGTGTGATCACACAGAGCCACCTGCTGATCATAATTAAATACTCTAAATACTAAATTAAATCACCCTGTGATAATCAGATTCAGCTCAAGTTCTTGTAACTTTTCTGCTGTGATAAATCCACATAATCAACTTTTTAATGTTTACATGGCAACACACTACAAACAGCACCTGAATAAAATAATAAAAAAGCATAATATTAAGAACACAAATTAGCGGTGACCTCAGTTGTGTGTGTGTGTGTGTGTGTGTGTGTGTGTGTGTGTGAGTGTGAAACATAGGCATGCAAAAAGTAAATTAGACCCATATCTGCAAAAAACTTCATTGTAGTGCTTTCAGATTGTACATTTTTTATAAAGCAGTTTCTTTCATTTTATGCTATGGATTTTAATTAATGTGGTGAATTTTTCAGCTATGCAGAGAGATAAGTTATGGCTGTAACTAAAGTGTGATAAATATTAAGTAAACTGTCTGTAGCAATAACATCAGTTATTCACACAGACAGACACTGTGCTACACCCTGGCCACCAGGTGGCAGTACAGAGCTGTAAAACTGTAATAACACTTTATTAGAGACTGCACTGTTAATTCCTCACTGTATTAGTGTTTATTACAACTTAACTCTACACTTATCAGTGAACTCATCTGTATTAGTGACTAGGCCTCTTTTGTATAGTGATGTCATACAACACCATAAATAAACACACTAAGAAACCCACTACATTCATGGTGATATTTATTGGACATAATATTTACACAAATACACACACCCATACACCCTCACTACATATACACACTACACCCTCACTACATATACACACTACACCTTCACTACATAAACACAGTACACCCTCACTACATATACACACTACACCTTCACTACATAAACACAGTACACCCTCACTAAATATACACCCTCACTACATATACACACTACACCCTCACTACATATACACACTACAACCTCACTACACCCTACACTACACGCTCACTACATATACACACTACACCTTCACTACATATACACACTACAAACTCACTACACCCTAACAAAATATACATCTTCACTACATATACACACTACACTACACCCTCACTACATATACACACTACACAACAAAGGCAACATGAGTAAACACACAATACTATATATTTTTTTATTGAAGCAAAAAAATAATAATTATCCACCTATTACCAATGTGAAAAATTAATTGTCTGCTTAAACTTGAAATCTGGTTGTGCCACCTTTAGCAGCAATAACTACAATCAAACGCTTCCGATACACAGTTCCACTTTTCACTCATCAGTCCACAGAACATTCTCCCAAAAGGTTTGAGGAACATCAAGGTGTGTTTTGGTGAAATTCAGTCGAGTCTTAATGTTCTTCTGGGTCAGCAGTGGTTTTCACCTCGCCACTCTTCCATGAAGCCGTTTTCCCCCGGTGTCTTTCTGATAGTGGAGTCATGAACAGTGACCTTTATTGATGCAGGAGAGGCCTGTAGGTCCTTCGATGTTGTCCTTGGCTCTTTTGTGACTTCCTGGATGAGTCGTCACTGTGCTCTTGGAGGAATTTTGGAAGGTCGGACACTTCTGGGAAGGTTCACTACTGTGCTGAGTTTTTCCATTTGGAGATAACGGCTCTCGCTGTGGTTCTTTGGAGTCCCAGAGCCTCTGAAATATCTTTGTAACCCTTCCCAGACTGATGTATTTCAATCACCTTCTTCCTCATCATCTCTGGAATTTCTTTCAGCTTTGGTGTAGTGTGTTACTGGGTAAGATCTTTTAACCAACTTCCTGCTGTTGATAAAGTTCTATGTAAGTGTAGATGTGATGGAACAGGGTTTGCAGTAATCAGGTCTGGTTGTGTCTCGTCCAGCTGAACCCCATTATCACTGCAGTGTCATAGATTTGGGGAATTAGTAACTACGGGGGCACATACATTTTCACACAGGCCCAGTTGGTATTGGAGAACTTTTTTGCGTTAATAAATAACATTATTATTATTTAAAATCTGTATTTTCTGTATTTTGTGGTTGCCTTTGTTTTATCTTAGATTTTGTTTAAATTCCTAAAACAATTTAGTATGAGATCTACACAAACGCAGAAGAAATCAGTGAAAAATACTTTTTCACAGCACTGTATATATACACCTTCAACATACTGTATCTGTATTACACTACAAAACCATCCTCGCCCCTTACTATAGTCCAGCTAGTGAGAAGTGAGTGGATATGTTGAGGGGTGGGGTTATAGTTACTAGGTGTTAAGTATAAACACACACACACACACACACACGCACACACACTTATTTGTCTAGTGGGATGATGGACAGGCTGTGTTGGCGATTGGTGGAGTTTTGCTGTGAGAGGAGTTTTCTCTCCATCCTCTCTCTCTCCTTCCTTATTCGTCGCTCCTCTTGCTGGACTCGCGTTCTTTCTCGCTCTATTCCTGCCTCCTCCTCTCTCAGAGCCTGAGCTTGCTCTGCCCACTGCTGTAGCTCCACCTCCAGCCCCTCCTTCTCTCTTTTCATTCTGTCCATCTCCTGAGCATGGTTGCTGTCTGAATGGCATAGACTCCCGTCGACAACCTGAACACAGCACTCAATAACACACACACACACACACACACCATTACACAACACAGGTTACACAGCATTCATTAACACACACAGTGTTACACAGTATTCATTAATCCACACCCACACTGTCTCTTTATTAAGCCACACCCACACTGCCTCTTTATTAAGCCACACCCACCTTCCCATCAGTGGCAGGCTGCAGAGTTTCTTCCTCCAGGATCAGGAGTTTCTGAACCTCATACACACTGTCCTGCATCATTACTGCAGCCTGTGTCATTTACATAATCTCATTTACATAATCTCATTTACATAATCTCATGTACATATCACCATTATTTACATAGCAACACAGACCTGCAGACTGTACAAGATCTGAGTTAAACTCTGCACACAGTCCACCACCTGTAGTCAGACACCCACCCACACACACACACACACAAATAAAAAACAGTATGTAAGTTTATGTTTTCAGCTGTTATAAATACATATAAATTAATAAATAATACATTCATATGCTTATTAGCTTGTTAACAATTTTAGTGCCACCCAGCTGTTTCTTTTTAGTAACGCTTACTTTTCCAGCCTTTTGTTGACCTGTCCCAACTTTTTTGAGACGTGTTGCGGCCATCAAATTATAAATTAATTACCTTATTTTCCCCTTAAAATGGTACATTTCCTCAGTTTAAACATTTAATATGTTTTCTAGGTTCTACTGTGAATAAAATGTGGGTTTATGAGATTTGCAAATCATGGAATTCTGTTTTTATTTACATTTTACAGTGTCCCAACTTTTTTGGAATTTAGGTTGTATTATTATTATTATTATTAGTAGTAGTAGTAGTAGTAGTAGTAGTACCTTTAGTATAAGAGGCTCCTTCCGTTTTAGACGTTTCTTGCTCAGTTCCTCAGCTGAAGATAAAATTATTCCATTCTTAAATCCTCCTTCATGTGTCCAATAATAAATCAGTTTCAGATGCTTTCGCACATCTCCAGAAACAAAAAGCTCTCAAAACATTATAGTACCACAACCATTTAGACTGTAGGCTCACTAGAAATATTTAACTATTTTCTGTAAGTTAAATAAAATACATTATCCCTTTAGTCATTGCTTTAACCGAGATGGGGTAAAGCTTAAAGATTTTTTTCCAAAGACAGAGAACACCGAATTGTTTTGTCACTGAATTGGTGTTTCTTTATTTCATTTCTCCTCTCAGACCTTTACAGTGAGATCTAATATTCCCTGTAGACGCTGAATAAAATTCAATCTCACAAGAAAAGGACTAATGTAAATTATGAACTATTCTGAAAGAAGAAGGAGAAAAAGGAACTTAACCTCAGCTGTTCTCTACAGAACTCAGGCATGTAGAGCTCAGTTATTCTCCCTGTACAGTGATATAAGTGTGTATGACAACTGATAGGTGAATAGCAGCACCAGTGAACTCATAAATTAAACAACATCACTTATATTTTGCAATACACTATGAGAATTAACTCAATAACTGCATATCATGATACACCTGTTATCAGTTCTAATGGCATTCAAACTACTATTCAAGGCTACTGGCGTGTGTGTATGTATTCACCTGTTATGACTGTTGGATGGATTATTTTGTATGAAAATATTTACACAATGGTCATGTTGATAAATGCATGTGAGTGAAATAGAGTAAGTCAGTTTTGTTCAGTAAGACTTGTCATTGTGATATGATCAGTGGAAGACACCTGTGTGCAGATATCTGAATTCTGTGTGAAAGAAATGCTGATAACCTTCTGATCGAACAACTTCATGCTGGATTTTAAAAAGAACGAAAGCCATTTGAGGGTTGTGCCAAAACAAATGAGAAAAACTGAAATAGTAACAATAATAATGACATAAAATATTAATAATCATAATCATATTCATATAATTCTTCTTCTTCTTCTTCGTATTATTATTATATAACAATAACACACACACTCACCATGCTGAATGAACTCATGATAACCAAAGAGCAGTGACATCACACACACCAGCAGATTTACTACTGAGAGATAAAAAGACAGACAAAGAATTTGTTAGATTTCAGTATTTACTATGTATATATATATATATATATATATATATATATATATATATATATATATATTATATACTATATAATATGTTTAAATTATAACAATATTTCATATTTAAAATGTATTTCATATATAATATTATTATATTTCCAAGAGTCGACAGAGTGTGTTATATGTAACATGAAAAGAAAGAAAAAAAACCATAAACAGACATCCCATCTCTCCCGGGAGTCTCCCGTATACTGACAGCAGCTCCCTGATGGCATATATACAATATCCCTGAAATCGATTTTTTTTTGAGAGAGATAGAGAACAGATAATTTCTAATAGTAGGAGCAGAGAGCAAGTGACAAGAGCGAGAGAGTGACAGAGAGTGTATCCTGATTGGTCACTCTTTCTGCTAGCTATACATATCAGTTTTCTCTGTGGGTGGGCTTTAAAGTGGACCTCTCTCTCTTCAGTTCAGTACCACTGTAGTGTTATGCAGCATCATGGCACAGTGTCCAAAAAAAGAAAATACAAAGCACTAAAGTGTACCCCTGCTTCATAGAGGTAAAAAAAAATAACAGTTTTGCAAGTTTTCAGCAGTGACTTTTTGATTGCCTGTGGTGGGGTAAATGATTGTAAAAGACATGTTGAGGTGAGTTTAACAGATGTCATTTGTTCATTAGCATAGCTAATGTTATTTAAACTAGCTTGCTAGCTGCAAAGGAGCTACTCTATTGATGTCCTACATGATGAGACCAAACTCCTTGTAGACTTGCTTAAAGTTGTAATAATATAATAATACATATTAATTACATATTTTAATGCGACATTTACCATTTATCCATTAGCATTGAGACTGCCAACAAAATACTTAAAAATGAGTTTATGTGTGTGTGTGTGCGTGTATGTACACATACATATATGACTGAGATGGGGTTGCAGGGGTGGTGGAGCTACCTCATGTCAGCATAAAATTAAGATAAGAAATGAATGAATGTCTCCCTGACACACCTAAAGGGTGTGAAAGCCGCCTCATCCTGCGAGTACTGAATTGAGTTATCTTTAGCGGTTTATTACGCTTGGACAGTGAAATAAACACACACATTTACTCAGACCCAACACTAACATTTACTGTGTGTGTGTGTGTGTTTACCCTCTGTCTGTGCAGCAGTCAGTAGCGTCGCTCCACATGGTGTGTGTGTGTGTGTTTGTATGAGCAGGTGCTGGTGTGTTAAAGGCCCAACACACACCCTGAGTTTCTCCTCTAGGACTGCATACACCTGCAAATCTAGAGATAATAAAGCCTCTACACACACACACACACACACACACACACACACACACACACACAATAAGGGTCTTTACAGAGATGTCGAACAGTAGCGCTCATGCTGTGACTGTGAGCATCTTCACACAGAGATAGACACAGTGAGGGGAAATATGGATTTCTTTAGTTTTAATACACATCCAGTACATATATCCTTGTCAAATTTACACACATAAATTTTGACTGTGTACTTATAAATATAAATACAAAGTATTTATTCATAAGCTTAAACAAAAATACTGTATGTTTAAAAAACTAATGATTAATTCTGAAGGTGTATTTGCAATGTGTAATTCTGAGTGTGGATGAATGGATGGATGGATAAACAGATAAAGCGAAGGATGTACAGACAGATGTGTACCTTGCAATGTGTTTATGTTCTTGCATTTCAGCTCTTCATTATTCTTCAGTTCATCATCAGGCAAACTGGAACAAAAACACACATCACATGACTCAGATTTATCTATGGGCTGTGTCCCAACATGCTAATAAGTGTTCTGGAACACTACCAGAACACCATAGTACTGAGTTTACAGTGTTACTGTGTGCCTCTGTCTGTCTCTCTGTCTGTCTGTCTCTCTGTCTGTCTCACAAATAACTGTCTCTCTCACACACACACACACCTGTCTGTGGTGTGTTGCAGCAGTGTGATCCACCTGTCTCTCTCTTCGCGATTGTGTGTGTGGATCTCATACATTTCCGGCTCTACTGCATCACTGCTGATCAGAAACAGTCCACGATCCTGATTGGCTATTTCTCTCAGGATCAAAGCACGCAGAGGGACGACAGCAGGCTTCTGCTCCTGCACACACACACACACACACACACAGAGTCACATGCTTTGTGAAATGGCTGAGAATTGTTAAAAACACATGTATAAATTCATTATTTTTATTGTGTGTGTGTGTGTGTGTGTACCAAAGCAGCAAATGTGAACTTCTGCTCTTTCTCCTGAAGGAAAACCAGAACATCAGAGAGAAGAAGTGCAAAAACATCTGGAGAACCACACACACACACACACACGCACACACACACACAGAAATTAGATTAAAAGTTATTTGGAAATGGAAAAAAGCAACAAATAAGAACTTAGGCATGCACACACATACACACACACACACACACACACACCTCTCAGTCTGCCTGATGTAGTCCTGCAAGTGAGTGTAGCGCAGTGTGTGAGTGTGTGCGGTGTGTGTGTGAGAGTGTGTTTGCTGTAGATCTCTCCACTCTTCAGGCGGGTGAAGCTCTTGTTATCCAGACGGCTGATGATATCATCAAGTTCCTGTGCATGCTGGATTTTCTCCACATGCAGCTCAACACCTGATAACACAGACCGCACCCCCTCCAGTGCTCCCATGACATCATCATGCTCCACTCCGCCCCCTACAGGAAAACAAACCTCTTTACATTTCTCAACTCCACCCTCTACAGGGTAGCAAACCACATTACAGTGCTCGACTCTGCCCCCTTTAGGACAGTAGGAAGTATTAGGTGTGTGTTGTACCATCTGTGTGCTGCAGTAGTCTCTCCAGCAGGACAGGGTATTTTGTGATTCTCTGCGTAACCAGCAGCAGGAATTCTGGGATTTCTCTGCGTTTTATAACCGAATTACTGCTCTGCTGCTGTACAGATAAACACACACACCATCACATTTATCACTTACACACAGAAACTTCTGTACAGAGACATCTGTTTGCTCTAGCAGTAATGTGTATAGGGTGAGTGAGTGCATGTGTGTGTGTGTGTGTATGTGTGTGTGTGAGTAACAGAGACTCACTCTGAGGAACAGCTGTAGTTTCCTATTGCTCTGTTGAAGTTGTTTATAAATTTTCAGTGCTTCAGACTGTTTACTGCAGAAATCTCCATACAGAGCTGTCATGTGACCTGCAGATGGACCTGAGAACTACACACACAAAAAAAAAACACACACACACACACATTGTCATATATCAAGGAGGTAACTCTGGACTTCATTTCCCAGCAGCCACTGCACCATACTACATCATTGTCACATGACCACCTGCACCTGTATCACATTTCTGTTTAATGAGCACTCCTATATATAGCCAATGTTTGTACTGCTTCCTTGTCTTATGTATTGGCTATCTTGACCTGTGTCCTTGTACCATGTTTTGTTTCATAGTTTATGTTTAGCCTTAGCCACGGTATTTTGCTGAGTTGTCTTAGTGTCTTTGTTTTGTTGTTTGTTTGTTTGTTTGTTTGTTTATTAAACTGTTTGAAGATCTGCGCTTGCTTCCGTATCTACCTTTGTGATGTGACACACTCACACAGACACACACACACACTCACACACACACCTGCTGTAGCAGTATGTCTCCGATTCTGAGGATGATGAAGTTCTTCCTGTTGCTCAGGTGTGTTGAAGTGTGCTGTCTGCTCTCCATCTCGCTCAGGAAGTTCCTGTGCAGAGTTATGAGGTCATCCAAACATGGGAAAATCTGACCAATCACATCCTGTTCCAGCTGCACCTCCTCCAATAAGCCACGCCTCAAAACATCAATCATCACCGTGAGAGTCTGAACGTGATGAAACTCCGTCTGCATGAGCTCTGAAACCAAAACTCACATTAACCAATCAGAGAGAAGAAGAAAAGACTTCAGTAACCAATCGGATCACAGCACTTACTTTGGATTCATCAGTGATAACGTTCTTCTGGTTTACAGGTTTGAGATCAGAGACCTCCAAAGTGTAAATTATTTTTCTAAACAGATTATTAAAACTGGAGCGCCGAGTGCATTGTGTTGCCATGGTAACTGACCGTAGATCACTTCCTGTCTTTTCACAGTTTTTCGGTCAAGCGTGTGTGAGAATTCAAAGCCGACAACAGCACTCCATGACTCAGCGGAATAATCCAGCGGTGCAGGAACTGAGCCATACACACACACACACACACACACACACACACACACACACATTAACACATAACAATACACACACATATGCACACACACACATACACACACACATTAACACATAACAATACACACACATATGCACACACACACACACATTAACACATAATACACACACATATGTACACACACACACACATTAACACATAACAATACACACATATGTACACACACACACACATTAACACATAACAATACACACACATATGCACACACACACACACATTAACACATAACAATACACACACATATGCACACACACACACACATTAACACATAACAATACACACACATCACACACACACATGCACACACACATGCACACACACACATTAACACATAACAATACACACATACACACACACACACAAACACGCATATAGACACACACACACATTAACACATAACAATACACACACATACACATTAACACATAACAATACACACACATACACACACACACATTAACACATAACAGTAAACACACACAAACACACACACATTAACACATAACAATACACACACATATGCACACACACATATACACACATGCACACACACACACACATTAACACATAACAATACACACACACACACACACAAACACACATAGACACACACACACATTAACACATAACAATAAACACATACAACATGGTAATAAAGCGTGTGTTTGTAAAAAAAAATCACTTCCTGTTTTTGTGAATAAATGGATCAGAACTGCACCTGTGATTTCGCATGGAGTTGAGGAACTACTGACACACTGACCAATCAGAGACCACGATTTCCTCATTGTCATCTCATGACCACACCCCTCACTATTACTCCTCCTCCTCCTACACACACACACACACATGAATACAGAATAATACACAGACACGCTACATTCAACATACCTGAGTGTAGAAACTGTATATTTCTATATTTCTATCTCTCTCTCACTCTCTCTCACTCTTTCTTTCACACACACACCTGTGTGAGGTAAAATTTTTGTGGCTGCTGCTGAACAGGGATGGAGAGCTGTGGCTTGATGAACCTAAGTAAGAATACAATAGAGAAGTAAACACACACAGACTCCACCCATTGTGTTGTTTATAAAAAAATATTATCCACACTGGGGTGATATGAAGCAGAGGGGTTTGTTTATACTATAATTTTTTTTTTTTACTTTTTGTGCATGATTTTGCACGGATGTGCAGAAGATGCGAGCGGCGTCGTTCACACACAGATGAGCTCTGTCTCTCTTAAAACATTCCACCACTGATTATTGTAATTGACCCGCATCTGAAATTAACAGCTCTTTGATTTTGACATTCCAAACTATTTATTAATGTAGAAAATCCAAAACAGAGCTTTCAGTAGGTTTGAAGGCCACAGGAGAGGTTTTTAAAATTCTAGCTCTAACACTAGCTGTAATAGGCAAACAGGCTAGTATAAATACTCAATATCTGTCTAGAATAGTACATAAGGATGAGATATGAGGCATAATGATAGTTTGTTTAGTAGAGTTAGATGGACAAAGGAATTTATTTATTTTTATTGCTGCACTACACTACTGCAGCATGTCAGGATAGTGAAAAAGACTATTCATTTGTAAAATAAATTAATTAAAAAGGAAGAGATGAGTTTCTCTCCTGAGCCCATTTGTAAATCATGTGGTTATGACCCTTAGTTTGGGAACCCCTGTATTATGGGTTATACTGTAGGAAACAACCAGAACTCTTCAGGAGGTGCTATAACTTATTTAATAATATAATAATCAACCTGCTACTGCTGATGAGTCACATGATCAGAATGGAGAAAAACAATTGGCTCACTCACAAAGCAACATGGGGAGTGTGGTTGCCTTCAGCGGGACCTGAGGAAAAAAAATAATATTTGTTATGTTTGTTTAGCATGTTTATTAATTTAATACTTTAATGCATATTTATATTATTTAATTAATTCAGTATAATTTAAGTAAGTTACAGGTCGGGTGAGTGGGGGTTTGGTTTAATCATTACTGTACTGTATATCAGTGTAATATGTAATATCAGTAGTGTAGCATAGTGTAATATAGTGAGGTGTAGTGTGGAGTGGTGAACTACAGTGTAGTGTAGTGTACTGTAACATGGTATAGTTGTTCTGCATAGTGTAGTGTGGAGTTGTGCAGTATAGTGCAGTGTACTCTAGTGTAGTACAGTCTAGTGTAGTGAACTGTAGTTTACCATAGTGTAGTGATGTGTAGTGTAGTGTTGTGTACTGTACTGTGGTGTAATGTAGTGTTGCATAGTAAACTGTTGTGTAGTGTAGTATAGTGTAGAGTAGTGTTGTACCTTGTGTGTGACTTTAGTTTGAATCGATGTCCACACTGTCCATTTGCCCGTCTCCTCCACAACTGCTCCTTCATTAACAGTCAACTTACTGAAACAAACACATGACTTTGACCTTACAGTGTGTGTGTGTGTGTGTGTGTGTAAGTGTTTGTGTGTGTGTGTGTGTGTGTGTGTGTGTGTGTGTATGTAGGGCTGGACAATACTTAATAATTGTACTTCATTACTATACTTATGTATTGTTAAGGTTTGAAGCCATCACTCAGGAGCAGGCAGAGAAGCAGTGGGTGCTCCAGATGCTGCTGGAAGCTACACCTCCTCCAGCTGCAACTCCTCCATCATAATCTCCTCCCTAACCCTGACCCTAATCCTAGCCTCACCAGCTAGACCACCCATAACGCTCATGAAGATGTTCTCCACAACTGATTTGGAGGCCTTCATAGAGCTCCTCGAATGTGTGGCAGCTGCATAAGGATGGCCAGAGGATGAGTTCCTCCCGGCTGCCCTTTTAACTTAGCACATCAGCTCAAGGGCAGTGGTGGATGTTCTCAGAGGAGTGGAACGAAGACGGAATTATCAATCTGATGGTGCTGGAACAGTTCATCTCACGGAGTGGGACTAGTACAACCAACCGGTGTCCCTCACTGACGCCATCCAGCTAGCAGAGGATCACCTGCTGATGTCCATGGCAGCTCTTCTCTCTCTCTCTCTCTCTGTCTCTCTCTCTCTCTCTCCCCTTCCACATTCCTTGCCCTCACATCCCATCCCCCCACCATTTGCAGTACTCCTCGCCTTTCTCTCTGGTATCTCCCACTGCTCCCTCTCTCTGAAAAGTCTAATTCAATGTGGGGCATTGGGAAATGCACAATTGGTAATGGTAAGGTGCATGCAGGGAGATCCTCTGGTACCATTAATCAATTTTGGAGACAAAAGCAGTTTTATGTGGGAAAAACTGCAGAAATATTTTTGTGCCAGTCACTCGTTGATATCTGGAACTTCATCCGTTCAAGTTCGAGGCGGTCCACAGGCTGGGATACAGATGCCAGTAGCTGATGTTCTATCTCACCAATACTGGGGACAGTCAGCTGCAGACCGGACAGCTCCCCGGCCTGGGTCGGGCGGCGGGGCTGTGTGGTCAATTAACTTCTCTGCTATATAGTATGCTTTGTTTGTTCTTTCAGGAATGCGTTAAATGAGAGAGAGACAGAGGGCTGGTAGAGTTCACAATCAACACACCTGCATGGGGAGTGATTTAGTTTGAATTTACTTGAATGAGGTGGAAGCTGTGAACTGTTGAGATGGCAAGTGCACTGAAAAGTTTGGCTGAGAAAACAAATAGAGCCTGAAGCTTCGAGAAAACTCCGCCTGCCTCTTGTCTGAGTCCTCCTTCACACACAGATAAACACTATGTTCTACAACCTTCCTAGAAGGCATGAACTAATTTGCTGTCATTTATTGTTAACTATTTATCTTAATTAGCTTGTTTTCTTTGCAAATTGCAGGTTAGACTAGCATAAATTCCAGTAGCCAACATAATTGGTTAGGCAGAAAGTGAAATTCTAGCTAATGGTAAATACTGCAAACTTACAGTGATTGAATGATGTGTTCTAGAAAAACTGTGTTGGTTCTAATCATGTTCTAACAGTTTTCAATAAGCAATAAAATTTACTTTTCACATGGAAACATGACTTTACATTTTAATACAATTAACTTTTACTTTCACTTGTGTAAGAAAAAAGTTTTCCAGCTGGATACTTCCACTTTTAATTTGCAAGATTATCTACATAGTATAATATCTACATAAGTATAATTTCTCAGTATTTTGTCTACCCTTGTGTGACTGTGTGTGTGTGTGTGTGTGTGTGTGTGTGTGTGTGTGCGATTGTACCTCTCACTGACGAGAGCTGTTTCTTCAAGATACTCTGACAAGTTAAAAAAGTAAAAGAAAAGACTAGTAAGTAAAAACAGCTTACTTCATACACACACACACACACACACACACACACACACACACACACACACACCTGTGCAGGCCAGTGTATGTGTTCTGCTCTCAGTGTAGTGTTGCTGTGGGGGGAAATATTAGATTTTAATATTAAATTATATCCTGTAATTGTTTCAGATGTTAATATCAAAGATAGAAGTGTATTAGTTTTATTTATTTAACTCTGTGAATTAAGGGAAAATTCACACTGGACTCTATATACTAAAAATAAACTGCACTGTGATACTATGACTACATACTGATATTAAATTACACAGCACTAATAGTGTGTTTTATTTTATGTGGGTGTGTGTAATCAATCAATCAATCAATCAATAAATAGTGAGTTTCTGTAAAACAGTCGAGACAGATTCCATAAAATCACCTAACCCTAACCCTAACATGCTAAAATAATAAGGTAATATAATATATTCAAAACATTCTAGAAGTATTCCTAAAATAATGTATTTTACCTTTTGCATGTCTGTTTGTTCATGGTTAAACACAGCTGCAGTGTTTGCCTCAGTGTCTGATCCACCTGCCAAAAATAATAAAATGGATCCATTTCTTTCCTTTTTTGGGTCATAACTTTCTGTTCTTCTTACCCCACAGCCAACTGTTTCTTCTTATTTAAGCCCTTTGACCTCCACTTGCCTTTCCTTTCAGTTTATCTGTTTGTAGTTTCAGTGTTTTCTGAGTTGCAGGAACACTTCAGTTATAAATTAAATGTCCACATTCTCTCTTTTCCAAGACATGTTCAAGGTGTGACATTCCCTTCATCAGTTTTGCACTGGAGCTATGAGGCTAATGTAGCTAACAAGTAATAGAAGCTTGTGACATTCTTTTAAGGCATTCATGTGTAAACAGATTTTACCTGAGCTGATGGACAGTAAAAGTTCTTCATCTTCAGGGTCAGTGCAGCTGCTGATTAAATCCTGATGAAAAGCAGGGACCGGTTATTTATAAACTACAAAATCACATTAAAAATTAGAATTAAATTTTTTTAATAAAACAAAGACACTCAACTGTGTGTGTGACTACAGTGTGAGGAGATTCTCCTGACTGAAGATCTTCTGGATTAAAGAGAGACAACAAACACACTGTGTTAGGACACACACACACACACACACACACACACACACACACACAATATATGTAATCAGAGATTTAAAATGACAAACCTGAAGATGATGATAAAGACTCATGATCTGATCTGCACTGTATAGTTCCACATAGTGATGTAATCTAAACACACACACACACACACACACACACTGTCTGTGGAAGAGGTCTGAGGGATTTGTGTTCATTTGGGCTTAGATGCTCATAACTGAAGACTCAACAGTGACTAATGGCTGATGGCCCCCACAGTGCAGGGCATCTGGGATGTGAGGATGAGGTTTTATTATTCTGTGAATGTCTGTGTGTGTGTGTGTGTCTGTGTGTGTGTGTGTTTGTGTGTGTGTGTGTGTTTTATACAATGCATGTGCCTGTTTGCTGCCTGAATGTTCTGTGAATTTCTCACCCTGTGTATGAGGGCAGAATCCATGACACACTCTCTGAGCAGTAAGATGGCTGAGTGTAGCTGAGTAGAGGACACACATTCTGACACACACACCGAAAGTGACATCACTCCAAAAGCATGAATAAAGCGCAAAAGGTGGGATGAGTCAATTCGAATGTGAGACACTCCAGCAGGTGGAGTGACGAGTGGGTTTGGAGGACTGAGGGAGAAAAACAAGAGAAGAAGTACATGAGGGAAAAAAATAAATACAATAAAAAAACCAACCAGTGCTGATTAAATGTGTTACAGTGTTAGTGTTACAGTGTTAGTGTTACAGTGTTACAGTGTTAATGATACAGTGTTACAGTGTTAGTGTTAGAGTGTTACTGTTACAGTGTTATAGTGTTAGAGTGTTATTTACAGTGTTAGTGTTACAGTGTTAGTGTTAGAGTGTTGCAGTGTTAGAGTGTTACAGTGTTAGTGTTACAGTGTTAGAGTGTTGCAGTGTTAGTGTTACAGTCTTACAGTGTTAGTGTTACAGTGTTAGTGTTAGAGTGTTAGAGTGTTGCAGTGTTAGAGTGTTACAGTGTTAGTGTTACAGTGTTAGAGTGTTACAGTGTTAGTGTTACAGTGTTAGAGTGTTGTAGTGTTAGTGTTACAGTGTTAGTGTTACAGTCTTACAGTGTTAGTGTTACAGTGTTAGTGTTAGAGTGTTAGAGTGTTACAGTGTTAGTGTTACAGTGTTAGTGTTACAGTGTTAGTGTTAGAGTGTTAGAGTGTTGCAGTGTTAGAGTGTTACAGTGTTAGTGTTACAGTGTTAGTGTTAGAGTGTTAGAGTGTTGCAGTGTTAGAGTGTTACAGTGTTAGTGTTACAGTGTTAGTGTTACAGTGTTAGTGTTAGAGTGTTAGAGTGTTGCAGTGTTAGAGTGTTACAGTGTTAGTGTTACAGTGTTAGAGTGTTGCAGTGTTAGTGTTACAGTGTTAGTGTTACAGTCTTACAGTGTTAGTGTTACAGTGTTAGAGTGTTGCAGTGTTAGTGTTACAGTGTTAGTGTTACAGTCTTACAGTGTTAGTGTTACAGTGTTAGAGTGGTGCAGTGTTAGTGTTACAGTGTTAGTGTTAGTATTACAGTGTCAGTGTTACAGTGTTAGTGTTACAGTGTTACAGTGTTAGTGTTACAGTGTTACAGTGTTAGTGTTACAGTGTTAGTGTTATAGTGTTGTAATGTATTATGTGAGAGTCTCACTGTGTGAGTAGGTGCACAAGGGTGTGTTGATTGGTCCTCCGGGCCAGCTGTAGTGGACTGTCTCCTTTCTGATTGGCTGAATTAATGACCATCAGAGCCCCAGGCTGAGAGAGCAGGAACTCACACACACGCACGAAACCCAAACGCACACAAACATGCAGCAGAGTCTCTATACACAGACACACACACACACACACACACACACACACACAGAGAGAAAATGAACTAACAGGAAAAGACAGAAAACAGAAAAAGAGTGATAACACATTTGTTCATTGAACAGAAACACACACACACACACACACACACACACACACACACACACGCACACTGTATCCCACTGTAATTAGTTTACTCTCTGGTTGTCATGGTGATAAAATTTCATTACAGCGCTGGCTTTAATTATAACTGAATTCCGGATGTGCGTGTCAGCTGGACATTAAACAGAACCCACCCACACACACACACACACACACACACACACACACACACCATGTGTGTGGTTCAGCAGGTTGTGGTTGGTCTGCAGGTTTGCCAGAGCAAGTGCAACTTTTTTATCCATCTCTGCTCGCACAGTGCTGTCACTCAGATCGTATTGACCAATCAGATTGCTGTGTTCATTGGCACCAAGTTGGTTGCTATGGGTTACAAAGTACTCAGCCATCTCCTGTGCATCATCCTCAACATATTTCAGAAACGATACGCCAACATACCGCAGCACTCCTCTAACATGTGTGTACGCTCGCACACACACTGTCTCCTGCTGGTTATGACCTGGACACACACACAGAATAGGATTCGCACATTGTAGGCTGACAAAAGAATTCACATGTAAAGCATCAAACTATAACATGTGATTTCAGTATAAATTGAAGGATGTTATTCATATTAAAGCTTTTTAGAAAGTTTTTATTTCTTAATCAGTAATTATAAATGTTATTTCTGGGTAGATTGTCTGAGCATCTAATTCTAGTTTAGAAATTCAGCTAAAAAATACCAGTGATGCACAGAAACAGCTGCCATGACTAAAGAAATAAAACAGTTCTCTGAGCTCACATTTACAGGAATAATTAATCATTTAAACCACGTGAAACTCAGAACCAAATGTAAAATGTCACAAAAAAAACCTCTGCTGCTGTAAAACTGTCTAAAAGAAAGAAAGACCAAGGAGTGAAGAGTGTTTAAATGAGTAGAGTTTATAGTATGCTATTGTGTGTGTAGTGTGAGTAATTAGTGTTAGTGTGTAGTGTTAGTGTGTAGTGTGAGTGAGTAGAGTTGGTGTGTAGTGTTAGGGTGTAGTGTTAGTGAGTAGTGTTAGTGTGTTAGTGTGTAGTGTTGGTGTGTAGTGTGAGTGAGTAGTGTTAGTGTGTAGTGTGTAGTGTTAGTGTGTAGTGTTGGTGTGTAGTGTTAGTGAGTAGTGTTAGTGTGTAGTGTTAGTGAGTAGTGTTAGTGTGTAGTGTTAGTGAGTAGTGTTAGTGTGTAGTGTTAGTGAGTAGTGTTAGTGTGTAGTGTTAGTGTGTAGTGTTAGTGAGTAGTGTTAGTGTGTAGTGTTAGTGAGTAGTGTTAGTGTGTAGTGTTAGTGAGTAGTGTTAGTGTGTAGTGTTAGTGAGTAGTGTTGGTGTGTAGTGTTGGTGTGTAGTGTTGGTGTGTAGTGTTAGTGTGTAGTGTTAGTGAGTAGTGTTAGTGTGTAGTGTTAGTGAGTAGTGTTAGTGTGTAGTGTTAGTGAGTAGTGTTAGTGTGTTAGTGTGTAGTGTTGGTGTGTAGTGTGAGTGAGTAGTGTTAGTGTGTAGTGTGTAGTGTTGGTGTGTAGTGTTGGTGTGTAGTGTTAGTGTGTAGTGTTGGTGTGTAGTGATAGTGAGTAGTGTTAGTGTGTAGTGTTAGTGTGTAGTGTTGGTGTGTAGTGTTAGTGTGTAGTGTGAGTGAGTAGTGTTAGTGTGTAGTGTGTAGTGTTGGTGTGTAGTGTGAGTGAGTAGTGTTAGTGTGTAGTGTGTAGTGTTGGTGTGTAGTGTTGGTGTGTAGTGTTAGTGTGTAGTGTTGGTGTGTAGTGATAGTGAGTAGTGTTAGTGTGTAGTGTTAGTGTGTAGTGTTGGTGAGTAGTGTTAGTGTGTAGTGTTAGTGAGTAGTGTTAGTGTGTAGTGTTAGTGAGTAGTGTTAGTGTGTAGTGTTAGTGAGTAGTGTTAGTGTGTAGTGTTAGTGTGTAGTGTTAGTGAGTAGTGTTAGTGTGTAGTGTTAGTGAGTAGTGTTAGTGTGTAATGTTAGTGAGTAGTGTTAGTGTGTAGTGTTAGTGAGTAGTGTTAGTGTGTAGTGTTAGTGAGTAGTGTTAGTGTGTAGTGTTAGTGTGTAGTGTTAGTGTGTAGTGTTAGTGAGTAGTGTTAGTGTGTAGTGTTAGTGAGTAGTGTTAGTGTGTAGTGTTAGTGAGTAGTGTTGGTGTGTAGTGTTGGTGTGTAGTGTTGGTGTGTAGTGTTAGTGTGTAGTGTTAGTGAGTAGTGTTAGTGTGTAGTGTTAGTGTGTAGTGTTAGTGAGTAGTGTTAGTGTGTAGTGTTAGTGAGTAGTGTTGGTGTGTAGTGTTGGTGTGTAGTGTTGGTGTGTAATGTTAGTGAGTAGTGTTAGTGAGTAGTGTTAGTGTGTATTGTTAGGGTGTAGTGTTAGTGTGTAGTGTTGGTGTGTAGTGTTAGTGTGTAGTGTTAGTGTGTAGTGTTAGTGAGTAGTGTTAGTGTGTAGTGTTAGTGAGTAGTGTTGGTGTGTAGTGTTGGTGTGTAGTGTTGGTGTGTAGTGTTAGTGTGTAATGTTAGTGAGTAGTGTTAGTGAGTAGTGTTAGTGTGTATTGTTAGGGTGTAGTGTTAGTGAGTAGTGTTGGTGTGTAGTGTTAGTGTGTAGTGTTGGTGTGTAGTGTTAGTGTGTAGTGTTGGTGAGTAGTGTTAGTGTGTAATGTTAGTGAGTAGTGTTAGTGTGTAATGTTAGTGTGTAGTGTTAGTGTGTAGTGTTAGTGAGTAGTGTTAGTGTGTAATGTTAGTGAGTAGTGTTAGTGTGTAATGTTAGTGTGTAGTGTTAGTGTGTAGTGTTAGTGAGTAGTGTTGGTGTGTAGTGTTGTTGTGTAGTGTTAGTGAGTAGTGTTAGTGAGTAGTGTTAGTGAGTAGTGTTAGTGTGTATTGTTAGGGTGTAGTGTTAGTGAGTAGTGTTAGTGTGTATTGTTAGGGTGTAGTGTTAGTGAGTAGTGTTAGTGTGTATTGTTAGGGTGTAGTGTTAGTGAGTAGTGTTAGTGTGTAATGTTAGTGTGTAGTGTTAGTGTGTAGTGTTAGTGAGTAGTGTTAGTGTGTAGTGTTAGTGAGTAGTGTTGGTGTGTAGTGTTGTTGTGTAGTGTTAGTGAGTAGTGTTAGTGTGTAGTGTTAGTGAGTAGTGTTAGTGAGTAGTGTTAGTGTGTATTGTTAGGGTGTAGTGTTAGTGAGTAGTGTTAGTGTGTATTGTTAGGGTGTAGTGTTAGTGTGTAGTGTTAGTGTGTATTGTTAGGGTGTAGTGTTAGTGAGTAGTGTTAGTTACCTGGCGTGATGAAGTAGGTCAGTGTGTGTACTTTAGTCTGTAGAACGTGAATTAAACTCGAACCTTCTAAAACCACAAACATTTCCTCCGATTCTGTTTGAGATGGAATTAACACGAAGACTCTTGCCTGTCCCTGACACACACACACACACACACACACACACACACACACACACAGACGTGCCATGAAAAATTATTCCTTGCTCTGTGTTTGAGATGTTTGTGGTTCTAGCTTCCAAATCTTACAAAGTATTTTTTTTTCTTAAATTTTAACACTTCAATGAAAGTAAATAAGCTGAAAATAAGTGATGGTGTGTATCAGTGTGGCTGATAATACAGATCTAATGTTATTTACCTTTGACAACACAGAGGTAGAGCATAAACAACTTGGTTTTAACGGCATCTAGCTCATCAAGAGTTAATCCTTTGTTCTTTAAACCTTGTGCACTGTTAAAGGCTGAAATGTAAGAAGAAGTACTAGATGGTGAAATGAGTGAAAATGCTGGAGCTGCTGAGATACAGCGGTGAGTTCGGCTGAACAAGCAGTAGCTGTTTATGTTTTATGGAGTGAAATATCAAACTGAGAAAACCAGCAAGCACCAACAGCTGGAAAAGCTCTTCATCCAATGCTTTCCAAAGTAAGCAAAGAAATATTTAATACAAATGGAAGCGTTTGTATTTAAAGTCCCTGTCTTGTGTAAACTCTAGGATTAGAGTTTGATGAGAGATGGAAATTTTTAGGACGTTAATTAAGAAGATGGAGCTTCAGGTGTGGTCCAAAGACTTAGTTCAGAAAACCATTTCAAGGCATCTTTTCTGTGCGGACTGTGACCTGCCGCATCACATTTCAACTGTATCTGTAGACTGTGGATCTATCTATCTATCTATCTATCTATCTATCTTACACAAATACACACTAAAGACTATGTGACTATAATTTAATCCTAAAAATGCATATAACCAACCTAGATTTTAACACATTAACAAAACACACACACACACACACAAATCTTTACCTACATAAAGTGGAACTTCTTTTCTGCTCAGCTCCATCAGACACATCAAAGAAAAAAATAAAAAGTATATAATGTAATACGCATATTCAAATTAATAAGGAGATACATGTATTTCCTCTACAGATAAAGCTGAAGAAGAAGGGAGAGAACAGAAAACACAGTGATGGAGGGGAGGAGCAGAAAAAAGGGAGGAGAAAATGAATGAGTAAAGGAGGAAACAGATGGATGCAGGAAAATTGATAAACAGATTAGTTAATAATGATAAATACAAACTTGTGCATTCATGAGTTTGCTTGTGTACATACCCCTAAAGCTAACATTCTAAAACACATAATATTATTAATAATTAATAAGCCTAATTCAAGAGCTACCAAATCCCCCAGTGATAACCACACCCCTTCCAAGCCACACCGCCTATCAACCACACCCCCTCCCAGCCACGCCGCCTCTCCACCACACTCCCTCCTAGCCATGTCACCTCTCCACCACACCCCCTCCCAGCCACACCGCCTCTCCACCACACCCCCTCCCAGCCATGCCGCCTCTCCACCACACCCCCTCCCAGCCACGCCACCTCTCCACCACACCCCCTCCCAGCCACGCCACCTCTCCACCACACCCTCTCCAAACTACACCGCCTCTTCACCACACCCCGTCTCACAAAGCCAATCTAAATCTCCTGTTTACTACGGTTAGAGTTACTAGTACATTTGATTAAATTAGTAAGACAGTTATGCAAATTAACAACCTTAACTATGAAATTAATATTTGCATAATCTCTTCATGTATTATTTTATTATATAGTATATTATTTATGAAATGGCATAGCAACACACAAAATCAGTACTTTTCTGCCCCTATTATTAATGTTTAATATATAATTGACAGATATATCATGTAAAATACATTCTTAATATCTGGAAACCATGTATTTATGATGTGATGCCATTTAACATTTCAAATATGCACCTGTAACCCAGAGACTGCCAACAAAACGTCAGTATTTCCTATACAAAGCTCCACCCCTTCATGGCCACCAGATGTTTTTGTTATACTTAGGTAAGTATCTAAATAATCATAGTCAAAATTTGCCCCTCAAGTTGGTACTGAAAAGATGTCTAGCTTATAAGCCTATTAGTGTGTAAGCTTATAAGACTTTAAGCCTGTTTGTCCATAGCAATCTGTCAACTGTAACTAACTACAAAACCTTTTACATTAAAATGACAGTGACATGAGACAGTAGGGCAGTTAATAACTGGTGTATATATTATTTTCCTCATGTTTATGTTGTTTCCTCATGTTAGTGTAAAATGGGTATCATAGCAACAGCTACAGGTTACACAATCATGACATCTTCGGAGATTTTAATTTGAAATAAATTGCACAATGTAAAAAAGTGTAGTTTTGTGATTTACTTTACTTTGCTATTAATCAGGGATGTCACAAAACATTTCATTTAGCTCTTTATTTAATGTTAGTGAGTTGATTTTAAATTAAGTGCAGCATCACCTGCTACTGGATATTTATCAATAAGTAAATGAGCTCAGTATCGGGCAGATATGCAATACCAATATTGATTTCGATGCATCTCAATAATATATATATATATATATATATATATATATATATATATATATATATATATATATATATATATATATAGCATATCATTTAATATAAACATTTGTTATTGTTTTTCTGAGGGATTTGTGTATATAGAAATGGAAAGGCATTATGTTGCATTTTATATGTATTTTAACTTTATAATAACAGCAATAATTACACAATAATTTATTTACAGAAAAATTTCCTGAGATATTGTGAACTTATTTTTGCTGCAAATAACAGAAAACAAATAAAATGTCATTTTAATTAATTCAGATGCTTGTAGTTGATTTGTTTAAGTTTTATTAGTTCATCAGATAATGAATTAAAAATAAATAGGACAATAAATTACAAACAAAATAAAACACCAGTGTTATATATGAACTACATGCATATTCCCTTTTATTTATATAAACTTACTGGGGTTTCTTTCTGATTACATCATCACAATTAAATAAAAACAAATAAATTGTTGAGTTTTTATACTCAGTAGTGTTAAGTGTTTATGTTCAGCAGTGTTGAGTGTTTATGTTCAGTAATGTTAAATGTTTATGTTCAGCAGGGTTGAGTGTTTATGTTCAGTAATGTTGAGTGTTTATGTTCAGCAGTGTTGAGTGTTTATGTTCAGCAGTGTTGTGTGTTTATGTTCAGCAGTGTTGAGTGTTTATGTTCAGCAGTATTGAACCAGCTCGGTCTTGGTGCATCCGGATCTGCAGCACACTCCTGCAGGACCGACGTCACGCTGCAGCCTGGAGCTCGAATGTTCTGGAGACTCCATGACTTTGAGAAACAATGATAATGAAGGCGTCAACACTTTCTCTGGAGAGTTGTCACTTGTCTGACCTTCACTTTGTGTCACATTGGAAAACAGATCACTGTTGTGTTGAATTGCTGGAATAAAAGAAAGTATCAGTTTAAATATCAATTTAAATGGAGGACTTTTGAATCGTCACATCTTAAACTCTCTATATTCAACTGTTTACAAAATTTGCCATAAAAGATGAAAGACCTACCGTGAGGACTGATGGACACAGGGTTAATCTCAGGTGCATAGCGTCTCAGTCGTGAACTTCCACACAATGTCACAACCATCCTGATAAACTCACGGCCACAAAGTTTCACTCGCACGTCTTTTCCTGAAATCCCATTATTCTCAGAAATGAACAGAACCGTGAGAGTGATGATCCATTTAATATTCATGTTTTGTTTCTGCTAAAGAGAACCGTTAATGGTTTCAGTGCAGTGCTGGAGTTTCTGTGATCATTTCAGTATCTGATGGGTTTTATATCACCGACATGCCTGATGCTTTTACACTTGGCCTTCAAAATAGAAAATCATGTTCTGATCTGTGAAGTTCATCAAGGCTGTAGATAAAGATGAGGTGATTTATTTTACTGTCTTAGGTCAAGGGACACTAACATTGAGATTTTAATGGCTGACTAACTTCATAGAGAACTCAGAGGAAAAAATGTCAGACATTGTGATGAGGCATTGTTTTAATGTTTTATTTTCTTGGCATTTTTAGAGAGCATATAATAACAAGTACGAATGTGGAGAGCCCTTTAATTTCAAGTCAATAATTTGCACCTGCACATTACCTCATGACTCTACTTATTCACACAGAGAGAGAGTTTTCCAGGCAGAACCAGACATACAGTGCATCCGGAAAGTATTCACAACGCTTCACTTAAGGCACAAGGCTGTGAATACTCATGTAAATGTGCTTTTTTTGTTTTTTTATTTTTAATAAATTTGCAAAGATTTCAAACAAACTTCTTTCATGTTGTCATTACGGGGTATTGTTTGTAGAATTTTGAGGAAAATAATGAATTTAATTCATTTTGAAATAAGGCTGTAACAAAATGTGGAAAAAGTGAAGCGCTGTGAATACTTTCCGGATGCACTGTAGAACCATCTAGAACACTGGCACACAGCAAATCAGGTAAGCACATGATAAAGAGCTACACAGATAAATACAGATTTATAAATAACAAAAAATAATGAGCAGGTAAGGGACATCTCCAGGGCAGAGCAGCAGGACGTGCGTGTGTGTGTGTGTGTGTGTGTATAAACACCAGAAAATGTCAGGAGTTCAGGAGTACAAAATGTCATTTAATTTGAAATTTAATATAAAATGTTCAGGTCACAGAGTTGGTATAGTGCTATAACTTTCAAATTACAAAAAAAATTTGAAAGTCAGTTAAAAAAACCCTTTTATTTACTGACATTTTTATTTATTAAGTGTGAGACATTTTCAGAAATTTTCACACTGCAGGCTTTGTTAAAGACTCACCAGTTCGTCCGTTAATGCATTAAGTCTTAAAGCTGATTAACACTTTATCCTTAAATCACTTCGACTGTATGGGACATAAATTAAATCTCCACAAAGAACATCGGTGCATGTTTAAATGTTCAGTTTTAAGACTTACATTAATAGATGTGTTAAATATCATCTACTATATTATTTCAAAATAAGTTCTATTAAACTTTTGAGAACCTCATGATGGTGATTAGTATACACCTAATACACACCTAATAACATTAATAACTTATTGACCACAAATATTTACCTACAACCAAAATGAGAACTTTTATTAAAGTGAATATTTGCTTTAAAGCACTTAATAATGATTACACACTACTGACAGAAATTCAGGATCAACCCATTCGATCAGATTATAATAAACCACTGTGTAAAGTTTCATCTCTGAGGTTGAAATTCGCTGTCTGTTTCAATGTCTTGAGGATTAAAACAATTCTCAAACTTTCGTTGTAGGCGTTTTCTGAGGTGCAGACTGTGCTGGACTTTAGTGTTGGTATATTCCTGTGCTTTGAGTTTGGCATAATAATCTGAAAATTTATTAAAGAGGATAGAAATTGGCATTCCATTTAAAATAATCCCGAATGAAATGCAGCCGAATGCCACAACACAACCAGAAAATGAAACTGGAATCACATCGCCGTAACCCACTGTGGAGATGCTCACCTGCAGGAAAGATAAAAGAAATAACAAATAATCAATAATTAATTAATTCAAATCCCAGCATGACAAAACTGCTATGGTTGGCCCTTAACCCTCAACAGTTTAGCTATATCCTGTCTCGATTTTAAGACGCTTTGGGGGAAAAAGGATCAGCCAAATGAGGTAAATGTTTATTTTCAAAATATTATTAAGCGCACAAACTGGAAGAAAGTAAAACACAGAGCCTCATGATTTTTAGTGGCTGCATTTCCATTTTTACACTTGAGTGATCCAACATGTTGATTTTCTCTCTGCAACTAAAGTATCAGAATTTGATCAGATCAGTGGATAATAAACACACACAGGGCATCATTAACAATTTCAGCATCAACCATGAGGATCAATAATGATGGAAATAAACCTAAGGCTTTTTGGGGTTTGTTATCCTCAGTGTCACAGTTTCCCCGTTAGGCAGCGCGCTTGGAGAGCTGGAGGGCGCGCGTGCACGAGCAAGGCGCGCGAGCACTCGTGCTTCGAATGTTGACAACCGTGACATTGTTTACTATGGACACGTGCGTTTGTTTTGTTTCAGTTCTGTCTCCTCCCTTTTCTGTTACTGGTTGTGGTTCAGGGGTGTGTCTTTATTGTTTTCAGCTGCTAGCACTTAACGCTGATTATGTTTGATATATATACCGCGCACCTCCCAGTACACGGCATGGAGTATTAGATATAGTTCTATAGATTATTTAGGTTAACATTAGATTAGTTCACTTTGTCCATGCTGGTGTTTTCCCATTTCATAGTCATAGTTCATGTTTCTCGTTTTGTGTTTTAAACCTGTTTTCTGTGACCGCGACTTCGATTCCTGATTTGCCCCATTTAAGCATGTTTGCCGATCACCCGACCCACTGCCTGTTTTTGACCACGCATCTGTTTCACGTTTTGGATTTGTCTGCCTGCCTCCTTTAATAAAAGCTCTTAACTGCAATTGCTTCCGTATCCTACTCCCTTACATCTCGCGACGTGACACTCGGCAGTTTTTAAATGTTGTATGGATGGTCTATATGGTGGCTTTCTTGTACAATTTAAAACAACAAATAAAGCAACAACAACAGCAACAACCACAGCCAAACACAGGTGTCCACAAAACCCAAACCAAAGAGTGGTCAGGAGAGGGTACAGGAGAAACACGCAACTGCGATAGTCTCCAGGCTCCCCGCGACCCTGTGTAGGATAAGTGGTACAGACAATGGATGGATGGGTGTTTTCTCCTTCACATCATGCACTTAACTGGCTTCCCTGCAAAAAGAGAAGTAGTGAAGATGAGCAGGAAATTGAGAGTGAAAGATTGGCGGAAAAACAAGGCTCAATGTTATCAGGTATACATCCTTGAAATGAAAGCTGTGTAAGTAGTGATGTGGAATTTTCAGGAACTATGGAGTAGGTAAGGGTTAAACACCATGGTGGTGTTTTCCATCAACAACAACGTGAACAAGCTCTGGAAGTGAGCAGATGCACACTTTATAGATTCAATCAGACAGACAGTATGCATGCAGCAGAGACTGGCAAATTCCCAAGAACGTGGTTCCCCTAATTTGGAACAGCTACAACAGAGAGGACAAGACAGACATGTCTGTCTGACATTTTTCAGAGCCTCCTCAGTGATGCAGTGTTGTAGTGTAAAGTGCTATCATGCAGTTCCTTTGTCTGCGCTTTCATGTGGATAAAACTGCCTGGATATTTTTCCAGCTCCTGCCTTGACCATGCCCTCTGATCATCTCTGTTTCACCTGCTCAGTGCTAGCAGTCTCATTTGGTGTGGTTTTGTCTTACCTGTGTTTTATTTAGTCCAGTTTCCTTCAATATAGATTGATCTTTTTAATATGATGTCACTGTATGATCACAGCACCATATTTATGACAGAATGTTTCTGAAGTTACTGATATGGTATAAACATCATAAAAAAAATATATTAAAATTTTACTAAATTATTAAAGACCCTGATTGCTAAGCGATTTTTAAAGCAGCAATTAAGCAATAAAACTGGATACCAACAAAACAATCTCTTCTCTGTAATGAGCACTTTATCAGGAAAGTTGGCTGGCTAAATGTATAAAAACATTAGCTAGGTGACTATAGCTAGATATGCTAAACGAAACAAATTATCGGAGCATTTATTGATGACAGATTTATAGTTATTTTATGTTTAATGCTGTTTGTCTTTTGCTTTACCAGTGGGTTTTCTGAATAATAAATATCTTCTTGTACATCTTCTTGTACATATGTACAGAATGTGTGTGATCTGTTAATAGGTGTGTGTTTTGTGTGTCCTGTCAGTATGTGTGTACTCACTGCTGCCCACCACCACGTATCTGGAATGCTGCTGAACGGAGTTCCCGTCACGTCCTGTTCCACCGAGTACATTAGAGCCGAAAAAACAAAGATTCCCATAATAATAAATAAAAATAAGCAGCACACCTGCTCGAAACACTGACGCAGAGTGAAACCAAAAGCTCGCATTCCTGTTGAGTGTCTTGCTAATTTTAGAATGCGAAAAATTCTCATCAATTTGACAATTTTTAGCACTTTGCTGACTTTGCTCACTCGTGCCATTGTTTTGAGGTCGTCTTGAACACTGAGATCTTCCTGATCAGAAAACATCTCAAACACCAGCTGGATAAAATATGGCATCACCGCTACCAAGTCCACAAAGTTCAGGCCACTTTTCAGGAAATTCTTCACATTGCAGGTGGTCAAGAGACGAAGGAAATACTCAGTGGTGAAGAAGAGAATTGACATGATTTCAACAAACTCCATGTAGGTTCTTCCATAAATTTTATATTCTGTCAGTTCACTCACTGTGTTTAGAGTCATGGCCACAATTGAGATGAGCACAAAGGTGGTGGACAACACAGCGAAAAACTTTGCTCCCACTGATGAGTATGGATTTTCCATTAAATCCCAAAGAGTCTTACGAAAATCACCCAGAAACATTGTTTTAAATCCTTCATCATTGTGAACAGGCTCAATTTCAGCCATCAGTTCTTTATTCACCTTAAGCTGGTCTCGAATTTCATCCACTTTTTCCTCGTACAGGATTCGACAGCAGCAAGGCGTGTCATTCAGGTTTAAACCCCAAAACTCAATTTCTTCCTCAAAGTGAATGGGACACACGCTCTCCATCACCCACAGCATGTTACTGTAGTAAAGGTGGAAGATGTAGTGGAAGAACGTTGGGTCTCGGTCAAAGAAAAATTCATTTTTGATCACGCAGTAATCATCGCAGAGTGTCAGACGCTTTACAGGATCTGAACACACAGCTAAAGCCCCGATTCGTGATTGAGGATATTTAATGGCTAAATGTTTGGAAAGATGAAACAATTTTCCACCTACATTAAGGCTTAGCATTCCTGAATGCCTGTGTAGTGGCTTTGTTTCATTACATTTATTTTCTTTATTTGTATTTTTTAAATCTTCTACTTTATTCGCTGGACTGTCGAGTCTGTCCATTGATGTCCATGGTTTAACAGAACTGTCCTGTGAAAAAGGAAAAGCACAGTCCTCTCCCTCGATGCTATGTGAGAAGCTGGTATTGAGTTTAACG
Organism: Ictalurus furcatus; assembly: GCF_023375685.1. Taxonomy (NCBI): domain Eukaryota; kingdom Metazoa; phylum Chordata; class Actinopteri; order Siluriformes; family Ictaluridae; genus Ictalurus; species Ictalurus furcatus. The sequence continues at coordinate 23,809,897 of NC_071274.1, forward strand.
CTAGCGAAAAGACTCGATCGCCTCTTTATCAGCTGTTTGAATTGACGTCTCGATTGGTTCATAACTGCAGGTCTTGAGAAAAACTATTAGATGTCCAGATTATTTGAGCAAGAAATCAAAACACAGTCTAAAGCAATTTTTAGCCAGTCTCCAGTCTGCAAGATGAAGAAATCAGAGCAGAAGACAAGGAGCAGGGGATTTAATCACTTCACACACTCTTAATCTCTTGGAGTTAAAAATACAGCCATGAGGATTAGTGCAGTGATTTAAAGTTCAAACAGGAAATACAGAAGTTCAACAGCTTTAACTGAGGGCCAAACCCTTGTAAATGTTAAAGGATCATCAACGTTTAGCTGCATTAAAGTTCTAGATCTGTCCTTTCTTTACTGTACTGTGTATCATTTTTGCCCTTGCATGTTACAGTTATTTTTCCTGGACTTCATTAAGTGCACATGTTGTTGCTGCATTGTGAGGCATGAATATTTGCAAAGTGACTGTGCATTTGTTTATCGTTCACATAGAACACTGCCTAAACCTGATACTCTGCTCTAAAGTCATATTAAGATTCAGAGGTAAAACTTGAAATCCTGAATCACCCCATTAACACCCTTTTCATTCTGGTCCAATAAACAAGATAATACACACCAACATAAACCCAGAGTTAGTCATACAGAAATACTTCCCAAGCCTACTTAAAAGAGCAGAGGTGTCCATCACAGCTGGTACTAAATACTGGTCATGTAGACGAGTGCTGAGAAGCTCAATACTGTTAAACATTCATTAACCGTTAATCAGAACAAAAAGATCTGCAGGAACTTGAGAGAAGGAGGAAAAGTGCTGAAATTAATTATGCAACAGCATCACTCGCTAATTTTTATGTTACTGACACAACAGTGTTTTTAATAGCTATGATAATCCAACAGCTCCATCTGGTGTTTCAGAAAACGAGTTACATCAGGGATCATGTTTGGGAAAATGGAGCGTACTAGTGTACTGGATGGTAGTGTAATACCTCAGCTTACAGCTAACACAGCTAGCATAGTAAGTCTGTAGAAATAATTAATTGCTCTTTAATTTTTACAACAATTACCACATTCATTTCTGCTGTAAATTGCTTAGCAATGTGTTGTTATTATTATTATTATTATTATTATTATTCTTGCATAATAATTATTATATATATAATAATAATGTAGGTACCTCCCAAAAATGCAGCTGAATAAATGGCGTGCTTGCTACATATCTGGGTAAATTCAATGGAAAACTACATTTCACGTAATCCTTTGTTTTAGGGTGAGTTGTAATTTGTTTTCAGTGGAGTAGTCTAAGCCAATATGTTTCCTGTTTAATTACACTCGTAGCCAATCAGAGATCACCTTTGTTTGGGGAGTGGAGAAAAGAGAGCGAGGAGTTGGAGGACAGGTGAAGCGGATTTGGAGGGAATGACACGCGGGAGCAGAGCGGGAATAGAAAATGGAGTTTTAACGCCGAGGTGATGATGTTTGTAGACTGAAGTATTGCTACAGTAGTGGCACAAATATAATTTTGTTCAGTGAAGAGTTGTGTGCAATTAGCAGTACAGTAACTTTGTGAACCGTAGGTTTAAGTGAAGTGCAGCTAGGTTATCTGCGTTTGTTGTTTTGCATTAGCTTGAAAAGGGCTAAGTATAAACTGTAACCCGTGGACGTTCAAGCTAATGTCGTCGTGAGAGGCGGACAGCTGAAACCGCCAGCCGCAGTTTTCACCGTGGAACTGAAGGGACAAGGACTGTGGAGAACTGTGCTAAGTAGCACGGTAACTACGCCTGTGTAAGAAGGGACTCTACCGCCAAACCTGCATCGCTGAATCGACTATTAAGTGCTGGAACCTCGCTTGAGGCGGATTCATTCACTCAGCTCGTTGTTTCCAAGTCAGCTAATTCTTCTCTTAGAGAGGCGTGAGTAATGGAGAGTTTTGAGTAGCAGTTCATTAAAGGAACCAAGTTTTTTTGTTGTTTTTTTTTGTATGTGCAGCAACTCACGGGCCCTAACGGAAAAAAAAAATAGAAACCCCAAGCGTTTGGTAAAGTTTTGAACATTTACAACAAGCTGGAAGTAATGCAAACTATATTGTTAGTGTAAGCACAGTCCTAACAGTCTCTTCTCTCCCTCTTTCCTTCTGTCGAGCCACACACGATTTTATGGAGATACTGGAGATCCTGATCCTTTCTGCTCTCCGGACCTGCCTGTCCTACCTCTGGATGGAGCTCTCATCTACTCCAATTCCAGATTGCTGGGACTATGGTTGCTTGTAAGGCCAAACAGACTTCCTATAAAACCATAATGAACTTTACTTTCACACTATCCGTTGTTACCCAGATGAGGACGGGTTCCCATTTGAGTCTGGTTCCTCTCAAGGTTTCTTCTGCTTAACATCTCAGGGAGTTTTTCCTTGCCACCGTCACCACCAGCTTGCTCAATTGGGATAAATTTGCACTTTTAATATCTGTATACCGTGTTTATATATTTCTGTAAAGCTGCTTTGAGAGAATGTCCATTGTAAAAAGCGCTATACAAATAAAATTGAATTGAATTTAATTGAATTAACTGTAAATAACTGAAACACAGGAACACAGGAGGTGAATAATGAACTTTATGTTGGAAACATCAAGTGTCGTGGAAGGTGATGGTCAAAGACATACATGCTGATTAAGCCAATTTTCCTAAGTCATCTGTGTGGGTAAGAGCCTTTCTAACCTTGCCTTGGTGTCTGACTTCAGAGATCATGTTGTGTAAGCAGCCAGTTTAACAAACAGCGATAAGTTCAGTAAAATGTCCACGATGCTCCTGTTGCTTCACATCATTATCAAAAGAAGAAGCCTTTATTTGTCACAGCACAGTGAAATTACTTCTTTTCATATCCCAGCTTGACCCCAGAAGTTGGGGTCAGAGCGCAGGGGCCAGCCATGATATGGCCACCTGGAGCAGAGAGGGTTAAGGGTCTTACTCAAGAGCCCAATAGTGGCAACTTGGCAGCTGGGGCTTGAACCCCCAGGGCTTTAAATACACATGATCAAACCATATTAGCTGTACAAAACAAAAGAAGCAAACTGCATTTAATACTGTGTTAATGTAAATTCATTCACTTACATGGAACCAAGTAAACTTAAGTTAAATAAAGTGTAAGAGATGAATTTATTTTGATGTCATATTTTTCATTTGTGTGAAACTGATGTAAACATTTGAAATTCAATGATCTTTTTTTCCTCTCCATATATTTGCTACTAATAGTAGCTCTTCCCCAGCCGAGGAACATTTATCTTCTGGACTCCCACTTTTGTGAAAACAGCAAATACTCAATTCAATTCAGTTTTATTTGTATAGCGCTTTTTACAATTGACACTGGCACAATGCAGATTTACAGAAATATATAAATTTCCAATCTATATTTTAAATTGATACATTTGTCCCTAATGAGCAGCCAGAGGTGAGGATGGAAAGGAAAAAGTCCCTGAGATGACATGAGGAAGAAACCTTGAGAGGATCCAGACTAACCTTAACAGAAATAAATCTGTGCAGCCTGAACGAAAGTCTTTCTGATCTGTTTATTAGGAACAGAGATTGGTAGTGTGAAGCGATGACGATGAGGCTTGTGTTTAATGTTTGCCTCAGGTGACGAGACAGAGACTGATGATCAGCATCATCCACATCAAAGTGAGAACTCAGTAAAGTGTGCGTTTAGTGTTGGATTGTCTGTTAGCTCAGGATTACAGCTGAGATAATAGAAAGATGACAGAGTTATTAAGGATTTGAATAATATATTGTTATTGTTTATTATTATTATTATTATACACTACCCTGACCCATGACTTCTGGATGGGTGGGGCTTGTGAGAAACCTGTGGTCCTAGTGGAAATACTTCTTTGTGAAAATTAAGTAGGAGGAAGTTACTCAACATCCAGTGTCTAATGTCCATTACACATTCCTCAACTTCACTGAAACAGACAACTGTGTCATCAGCATAGCAGTGAAAGCTAATAACTATGAATAATTGTAGCATATATAGAGAAAATAGCAGTGAGCCTTGAACAGACCCAGGGATGTAAGAATAAGCGTTTAAGGCGTTAATCTGATGGAGTTTATGTGTAATTGTTAGGTCTGAGTTTTGGTTTTACTTTTAAACAGATGAAACTGTTTATCATTTATTCCATGTGAGAAGTCTGAGTGTGTGAGTGAACATTACAGCGAGCATGCTGCATGTACGACATGTTCATGCCTGTGTTGTCAATCCCCCTCACTCTCCCATCACCCCCCAAACTCCCCACCCATGACTGCCACTCCCCCATCACCCCGCTGCCCCACCCATGGCCCCCCTGCTGATGAATAAATTTTAGAGAGGCAGCAAGAAGGGTTTTAAAAAATAAGTTTTATTGGTCTGCTTGAGACCAAAAATTATCCTGTAAAAAAAATGATAACACTATGGAATATCTTGCAAACATAAATTATGGAAGAAAATAAAAATGTACAAAGAATGTTAAAACCACAACTATAATGAAAATAAGACAAATATCACATCAAATAACATTAATATATAACACTGACACAATTCTAAACACACACGCAAACACATTTCAATGTTTAAAGTGAAAACAGCAGTAAAATATTAACACCAGTCAATGTGACTGAAAGTTGGTGCACTGGAATGTGCACAGGTTCAAACTCGCTGAATAACACACTCCTGTGAAGAACTCACATTTTAAATATTTATGTTTATAATTATTTTTGATTTTTTCTCTGGAAAATGCCTTTAAATAATGCCATTTCTGGTGGTTTCAATCAGATAATCTACTGTTTGGTCCATGAGCATTGTATTTTTGTAAACAGTCTATTAAGAACCCTCTGAAAATGAACTCTGACCTTTCTGTAGCTTTCTGAGGTGTTCTGCATTTGAGAATTTCTCCAGAATCATTCTGACACGCAGAACTGGGTGTCAGCTCAACACTGGAATCTGACTTTTTAGCTTTCTGCCTTCTATCAGATTCATAAATAAATTTATCCTTACAAATTTACCAAAAAAAGACTGGTGTGACCTTCTGAGCACCAATAAATTCTTCAGGAATAATGATTTTACAGACGTAATGTCGCCATTACAGTTTGCAGCGTTAACTGTATTTAGCGAACAGGTGAAATCATCATCACTGTGGTTTTCAAAGAATAATATCGACCGTGCCAGGTCTTCCAGAACATTCCCTGTTTCCTCTGATGCCTTTGTTTGGGAGGCGTGATGAAATACCTGCCGTTGAGGTTGGAACGGCCACAATTACTGAACCACCAGCCACCTGAAAGGAGAAGACGATGACATGTTAGAGCTGAGCTCAGTCTGTTTCTCTACAGTGGTGCAGACGAACATTACGGTCGCCTTAGGGTTAGGTTTGCTCACCAGACAGATGTTTGGCACAGTTGAAGTCATATTTCCAGTCGTTGTCTTTGTCGCGGGTTGAAAATGGCAGACTGGACGACTCTGTGCTTAAAGAACTTTCCAGATTACCATCAGGACTTTCCAGAATTTGGAGAGAATAATTCTTGTCCTCCCCGTTCAGACGGAAACGGTACTGCACGTTTTGATGCTCGTCTCTCCAGTCAGTCATTTGAATCTTCAGGATAAAATCTTCATCTTTAGTCAAACGGTACATTTTCTCGAGTCCGAGCCAAAACTCACCTGCACATTAGAGACGATTTTACTTTTAAAGCCTCTGAGATTCCTTATGTTCAGATTAATATTGAAATTCTTTAACTGATAGTAAAGTAAAATCTGAGATAATGCTAATGTTAACACAGGCTAAATGCTAATTGCTAAAGCTTCCTGTGTTTTCAGATCAGAAACTCACCATCAAGGTTTCCGAATCCGTTTTGATATTCGTTCCACAGCTGATCAAAATCTACAGATCCATCACGGCGTCTCTGGATAACGGTCCAGCCACCATCTACACACCCACACATGTCAGTAAGACATGTACAATTATTATTTGTTATATTTGTAGACAATTAATTCGTATTTATTTAGATTTTTATTCTCATTTTTGTTGCTACTAAAATTAACTGAGTAACAAAAAGTAGTTTGGGCTTCGTGCTTATTTACAGAATTAGATTTTAAGTGCAAAACCTCTAAAGGATTTATTTATTTATTTGGCTGATTTGTTTACATTCGTACCAGAAGTCATTTCGCAGTAGACGTGGAGTGGCGGCGAGTCACGAGGCTGCAGCGTATAAACTCCGCTTGTTGTCTCTCCACGTAGGAACACATCGTGACAATTTGATGCTGTTGCTGCAAAATAACATTAAACACACATTTAACATAACATTTCAGCACAGATAGGTGTGTGTGTACGCTTATATGTAAAAACCTTAAGTGTGAGATTTTTATTTAGGTTAACTGGACAAATTAAAAGCTGTGTGTGTGTGTGCACGTGCGCATGCAGTATTGTTCCTTTGCAGCAATTTGGAGATTCCCATTTGGAAGCAATGAGTGTGTAAACATGACCTTTCCCCTAGTTCCCAAGCTGACTTCCCTCATCTGCTGTTCATTACGTGCGTGGGCGCACACACACACACACACGCACACACACACACACACACACACGCACGCACACACAGTCATGCCTCTTTCACGTGCACAGCAGTGTGTGTGTGACGTCACAGTGGGTGAACAGCGAGTGCTGACATTTGAGATGCAGCCTCAAGGAGACACAATGGAAAAAACAGGCTACTAAACACCACCAGTAACACCATTAAAACCATTTAACACCCAACTCGCTGTGTAAGTCACTGAACTGAAAGTATTTTAATCTGATTCATAATTACACAACTCCATTTAGACACTTCATTTGTTTCACATTTGCATAATCCAATTCAACTTTATTACAAAGGAGACTGTGTGTGTGTGTGTGTGTGTGTGTGTGTGTGTGTGTGTGTGTGTGTGTGAGTGAGACAGATCTAGGCTATAGGTCACACTGCTGGAGAAAGTGACTGCACTTTTCTTTGTGAAAGAATGAAATCTCCTCAAACAGCAGAAAGTCTGTACAAAGTTCATGAGCCAAAAATCTTCATCTGTGTTCCATCTGGATCAGAGCCAGAAATCTGATCTAAACCTCAGCGTCTCTGCAGATCGGATCAACATGCCTCAACTTTCACCTATTTGGATACTTTACAACTCATTTTGATTTATTAAATAATACCACCTGAACTCAAAAGTATTTCATTCTTACCTACTAAACATCTACAAACAATAATTAAAATGTTCCTTTTTATCAGACCACTTAAGAGGTGTATTTTAACTGATCTTTGTGCTGCACAAAGTATTGGCACCCCTCTAGAGGGGTCCAACAGATATAAGTGGGTGGGTTTTATTTTACTGTGTATGGGTGTGTGTGTGTACACTTTGATTAGTACACTTCATTAGTCACATGATATAATGCTGTGTAACTGTAATAATGTGTAATAGACACTTATACCAGCAAATACAATGTGTAATTAATTATAATAATATCTATATATTATTTGTGTGGTGTAAAACTCACCGGTGTCCTGTTGTTCAGTCCGAACTTCATCAGCACTCGGGTTCAGTCTCTCCTTTCTCATCTGGATCTGTAAACCACAAAAATAATTATCACATAAACAGGATTGTGATAGCACTGTGATGAATTAACTTAAATCATTTCTCAATGAAACTATTAAACATAACTCACTTGACTCTGCAGCGCTCGAATACGAATGTTCTGTTTGTCCAGTTTTTCCTGCTGCTGTTTAATTCTTTCCACAAGTTCATCAATTCGCTGATTCTGTGCCTCCAGCTGCAACTAAAAACAATTTATAAAATAAAATACAAGATGTGGAATTTGAGGGTTTATTGAATACACTTCAGTATAATTAATACAACTGAGTGATGAAAACACACACACACAGAGCAGACATCAGAATAAAAACCACCTTTAAAATCATTGTAAACATTAAAACAGCTGCAGTGTGGCTCAGGACTGAAACTCTACACACTGATCTGAATTCTACAATATAATCATGACAGAAGGAGGTATTCAATTTCACCCTGTTCTTCTGTGAAAATATTCCTGCACGTACACGCACGTACGCTTCTGCCAACACACGCGAGCACGCGCACACACACACACACACACACACACACATACATTGCAGGTGGACTGAAGTGTCACTTGACAATAATTATGTTTCATTGTTCAAAGATAAACGTACCTGAATGGCGCGCGCGTCGCTGTGATTGCCGCTCGTGAGCGCGTGCCTGTCTCTCTGCACCATGTTGTCCACTTTTTCCTCCAGGTTACCGATCCTGTCATGCACGCGCTGTCTGTCCCTCAGCAGCTCTCCGCTTTTCTCTTGCAGGTCAGAGGAGATGTTGAGGATCCGGTTCTCGCGCTCCTCCAGACTCTGCGCTCGTGCTTTAAGAGTCTCGCTTTCCTCGTGCAGACGCCGTGTCAGTGCCGCGAGCTCACTGACGCTGCCGTTAAACACTCGGAGTTTGACAGAAATGTCCCTCATCTGTCCCTTTGTTTTGTCCACATGCTCTTTCAGACTCTGTCCGAGTTGTAGCAGGCCGTGCGCGAGCACATTGACGTCATCCCAAGCGGCATATTGCACGCGCTTCTCTTTTCCTGCAGGAGCTTTTCGCTCGTACGGGGAACCAGAACCGGAGCTCACGAGCACCGTGATGCACAACAGCTCCGACAGCTTCATCTTCATTTCGTTGTGTATGTGAGATACCTCCAAATATCGTGTTTCTCTCGAGCAGGGCTCTGCTTTATTTATACTCGCACTGTGCTCGGTTCCTAGCCTCTGATTGGCCGGTTCTTCCTCACAGTGTTTAACTCTTTCGGTACTCGTTGACGCAACAATGCAGAGGTTTATATGATCAACATCTCGCGAGATTTAAACACAAATCTGTGCCGTGTGTCTGTGTGTCTGTGTGTGAACTAGGGGAAAGGTCACTCACTAACAGAAAAGCAGCAGATACCGTTTTCCTTTGAGCGTGCGTGTGTGTTTATCATCAATGTTTATTTTTTATTTATTTTTTATTTTTATTATTTGAAGGAGAATGTTACACATTTTTTTAATATAATTTAGAATTTATTTATGTTGAAACAACTTATTTGATCTTGTGTTCTTTACAGCAAATAAACCACAAAATTATATAAATAAAATTTATATAAACATATAACATTTATTTACTTACTTTGTGTTAACACAGATTTGTGTTTTAGGTAACAGTGAGATCGATGTAAAAACATGTCACAATCGAGCAGAAATATAACACAGAAGCAACAACTTTAATTACACTGCACATTTCTACAATTAAAGTGATTTTTTAAAAAATAATTACAGCCATATTCATGATTATGTAAAACAAAAAATGAAGATAAGTGCAAAGGAGAAGTGTTCAATGTGCTTATTTTATTAAAATGTTTATCTTTAATAACATCACAAGAACAGGAAAAAGATCCCAATTTCCACATGAACAGTGTGGAGTTAATGGTGTGTGTATGAGCGGTGTGTGTGTATGAGCGGTGTGTGTGTTGCGTGTGATCCGTGTTAACGAGTGTTCAGTCTGAACAGCTGCATTTCAGCTCAGAGCACAACGACCTTTCACCTACATACTAACACACATCTGTGTGGCAGTGAAAAATCCACACTTCTGGAAAATGATTGAAAATGACTACAATAAATATTTACACACACACCACAGGAACTGTATTTATTTAATTTACTTATAGTTTTACACAAACACAAGTTTATTTATGTGGCTGTGACAAGGCACTAATGAAACACTGAATAAAATAAAACTTATGAAGATCCATTTAAGAAAAGCTGTAAGGAAAAATGAGGGCACTCTGAGTAATATTACGGATGGACATTGTCTACAACAGAAAATAAATTTCACAGTTCAGCATAAAAAGTCATTACACTTTAAAGGGCTCAGTAATGATTAAACACTGATTGTTGCACGGCCTGGAGTCCTGTTTCACTGCCATGTGTAATAGGGATGTTACGATACACTCCAGTCATTATTGGAGTCCATTTGTGATACTGGGTTTACAATTCAACAGATTAATTCTATGGGTTGAGTAGATTGGGACTGCTAGTGTTCAACAGTGCAATTGCATTAGATGCATCCACTACATCCATTAAATGCACCACATAACCAAAACCAGGGTTAAGGATCACACAGAAAGCAGAAAGGTGATGTTGATCAGAATTTGCTGTTTGATTTTCATCATTCCATGGAACACAAGTGTGGGAAGATCACAACTAGACAAATGCCTGATGCTGATTCATTTCTTCAGACATCAGGTAGTGAGGGATTCAAGGTTACTGAAGGAACTGACAATGATGCCTCAAGACCATGAGATCAAGAACCTAACTTTGTTGTCTGGAGGTAGTAGGAGATAAACTTACTGGACACCTCTGTAACCTCAGGAACAAGAACACACACTGTGCATGTAATTTTGTGAGTTTTTTTCTTTGTGTATAAGTGCAGGACATTAACAAGGGTTTTAAAATAAACACTTACTAATTGCACTATGGAAAACAACCTGATAAAATAGAATACAGTTTTGCATGTATTTTATCAAATTTGATCAAAATTTTCTCATTTGTAAGTCGATTTGAATAAAAGCGTCTGCTAAATGAATAAATGTAAATGTAAATCAAATCAAGCACATTAAACCCCAATATAAGAGCAACACCGCCATCTTGTGGTCCATGACCCATATTAGTATTCTTATATTCTAAACCTATTCTCTTATTTCTAAATGAAATGTTTCCTGCAAAGAAGCAGAAATTATGTACATTTTAATATTTTGAAATTTTATATTTGAAATTGTAATGTACCATGTGCACATAAGAAACCACAGAATTTCTCATAATTGGAAATAATTATAATGTTTAAGAATTTTAACACTGTATAATATGCTTGGAATAAACTAATTTAAAAAAAGAGCCATAGCATAAAAACAATGTCCTGTGTTTACAAGTTACAACATAAAAAGGAATGATATTTATTTTTATTACTTGATAATAATTTTAAATGTTAATATATAATAATATTTATTTATTGAACTATAAAACAATGCTAAAAGCCGTAAAGTCCTGCCAGTTTCCTACCACAGTGTAGAGGACATGTGATTGCTGGTTTCCATGACATTCTGAGAGAGATAGGCTAATAATTTCTCTGATAAATATTTATAACAGTTTGACAATTATATTTAATTGATATAAATAAAAAACTAATTTTGAGATGTTCAACTCTGTTCTGTTGTAAAGTTTAAGGTAAGTTAAGTAACAGTGGCTGAATCCCAAATGGATTTTCATGTTTAAGTGCACTACATAGGGTTGGACTCAGTAGCACTACACCATACGGTGCACTCTTTATCCAACAGGGACACAACTTTAGTCTAACGTTCTAAACTTAAAATATTTAAACTTAAATCGTTTTCATATTTTTAATGAATGAAATGATGGTTTGAATAGCATGCTTTAATATACAACTCTTCTTATAGAAGAGTCTGATTTAAAACGTTTTTTCCCCCCCAGAATCTCTGCACTTTAGACTTTAATGATGAAGTCAGTAGGGTACAAGACACTCTTTTAGAAAACCACACACTCCTACTGCTCATTGTCATGTCACGGCAAACCAGCGACTCAATTTCTCAGAATACACCACAAACTACAAACCGCCGACTACAACTCCCAAAGATAAACACTGTCATGTCGCCTTCTCTTGAGAACTAATCAGACACAACTGTTCCCAATTACATTCTCAATCACACCACACTATTTAAGAGACACACATACACACATACAGCCAGCCAGCCAGCGTGAGGTATTACGTGCAGTTAAGTTTTGGTGCTGCCGAGACCAAGCCATGATGCCTTATTTGTTTGTTCTGGTTCTGGTTTTTATTTTGCTTTTGCTTTCGCTTTCAACCTTGTCTTTTTGCCTTGCCTTGTTCGGACTGTTTGCCAGATTGCCTGACTTCTGCCTGTCTGTTTATTGATTTCTGCCTGATCCCTTGAACTTATTTTATTAATAATTTTTTTTCACTGAATGCTGACTGCATTGTTTTAGGGGTAGGGTTGAGGTTGGGGTTAGGGGTTAAGGTTGAGGTTATGGTTAGGGTTGGGGTTATGGTAAGCAGTTAGGGTTAAGGTTAGGGTAGGAGCTAACCTGTATGCACTGGCCATCTTATGTTGCTCACTCCACTGGATTAATCTCCTATGTTAGCCACTCTATTTTAATCATTTTTTAAATTTTTGTTCTTTTCTCCAGGCCCTATACCGGCACGGGTTGACCTGTGGGACCGTGACCCGGAAGGATTTCCATCCGTGTCGGGGGAAACCTTGGACCCGGTCAGTGTATTTTTCGGGTCATGTCGTGTTTGCATACTGTGTGTCTTTTTGCCCATGCCTCCCAGTGGAATTGAGATTTTGTTGAGCCTGTCAGGCTGTGAGGGAGTGACACGGACTCCCATCCGCGAGTGGTCTCCGACAGGGATAGGGTCTTGTTCTTGTGTAGTACAGGGGCTTGGGCGAACGCTAGGAGCGTGTCGTTCTTCTGGGGAGGCAGGGAGCTTAAGGGAACTGTCTGGGTTAGGGTTAGGGTTTTGGTAAGGGTACAATGGTTCCCCCCATCACAATAATCCATTGCGTGGTTGGATAGGGAACCAAGGAAGGTGCACGGGCCGGCACTTGTTTAGCGCCACTATTGTTACTATAGCAAACCCCGGCTTGGCATCTGCTGGTTTTAACAAATCTAATAGGTTAGGAGTAGGTTTAAATTTATTTATTTATACTGATTATTTTTACGGTTTGGGACAGGTTGTGGTTCGGTTGTAATTATGATGTAGTTAGGTTATGATTAGGTTAGATTATGATTATGGTAGTGTTTGATTATGATATGGTTAGGGTTAATTTATTTATTTATGTGGATTAAGCTATAGTCCCTGGTTCGTCTTTGGTGGGAGCAATTGGGCAAGACTTCGTCGGCCATTGGTTGGTTGTTTCTTCCATAACGCTGGGTTCTCACATGTCGGTGTTGTGTCGAGATTGGTTTCCGGCAGGTTTTATCCTGCATGTCGGAATGATAAGTTGGTTGATTGTTTTCTCTTGATGCTGGGTTCTGTCGTGCCAGTTTTTATGTATGTAATCTATTCATAAAAATACGTGTGTGGAGTTCTGAGGTTTAAGTGGACTTCTGCGCGATTTCTGTGTTTAAAGTGCGCTCTGACTTCCGGTATTTTAGCCGTGGGAAAATGCTCCAGATCGCGCAAAATAACCATCTTAAAATTAGATCTTCGCAGCAAGTGTGTTTCTGTACTGTGTCTTAATCTAACCAGGGTGTTGATTTTGCTTCGAAACGGATAATTTTATTATTTTAAATATTTTTTTGTGGTACGGTCGGCTCGGCCGGCGGAAGTGAACTTCTGAGAGCCACCCCACGTGTCCCCGCTGTAATATGTATTGGATCCAATGAAGAGACATTACGTGAGTGATGTCTTGAGGTTTAAATAGGCTTCGGAGCGATCTCTGCGTTTAAAGTGCGTTCTGACTTCCGGTTTTTTAGGCGTGGCAAAACGCTCCAAATCGCGCAAAATAACTATTCTAAAATTAAATCTTCGTAGCGATTATATTTCCGTACCGTGTCTTAATCTAACCAGGGTGTTGTGTTCGCTTCGAGTTGGATCATTTTTAAATATTTTTCCGCGGTACGGCCGGTGTGATCAGCTAGAACTTGGGGAGGAATACGACGTGCTCACACTAAGGTATTTATTAAATCCCTTGATAAAGCATTACCTGAAGTTATTTGAGGAATTAGGTTATTTATTTAATTTATTTATGCTGATACTTTGTGGTTTGAGAGGTCATGAATCGGTTTTAATGTGTTGTAGTTAGGTTATAAATGGGTTAGGATTAGGTTTAAATTAAGTTATTTATTTGTTTTATTTGTTTATTTACTTATTTATTTTTTCTATTTACTGTGCGGGATAGGTTATGATTTGGTTGTAATTAGGTTATAATTAGGTTAGATTACGATTATGGCAGTGTTTGATTATGACACGGTTAGGGTTTATTTATTTATTTATGTAGGATTAAGCTATAACCCCTGGTTCAGGCTTTGGTGGGGGGAATTGGGCAAGACCTTGTCGGCCGTTGGTTGTGCAGTTGAATGTAGAAGTCGTTTTTAGGTCTAAGGTGCTACCCCGAGTGAGGCTTTGCTGACGATATTTGGCTATAATTTTACCCGATCTTGGGCTTTTTTCTTTTATCTGCAGTGAATGTAGCAGTCGTTTAGGTCTAGGTTGTTACCCCTGAGTGAGGCTTTGCTGAAGATATTCGGCTAAAATTTTACCCGAAATTGGGCTTTCTTCTTTCCTGTTGGTTGTTTCTTCCATAACGCTGGGTTCTCACGTGACGGTGTCATGTCGAGATCGGTTTCCGGCAGGTTTTATCCTGCATGTCAGAGTGATAGGTTAAGCAGAATAAAGAATGGACTACCTGTCTGGGCAGTACATTCACCATGCCTGTCTGGGCTTGTTTCTGCTCACCTATCCCATAGTCCCTCTATCCCTTATTCAAAAGTTCAGGAGACTGGACAGGTGTGGTCGATGGATATGACCGTCGTCGAAGCTCCTGGTCCACCAACGACTAAGGCTACTTTGACTCAGATAGCGTGCTTGGTCCGAAGGCTCTCGGTGGGTTAGGTTTTGGTAAGAATACAATGATCCCCCCATCACGATAATCCATTGCGGGGTTGAATACGGGACCAAGGAAGGGTGCACGGGCCGGCGTTTGTTACTGCACATCTATTGTTCTTGTAGCAGACCCCGGCTTGGCGTCTGCTGATTTAACAAGTCTAACCGAGAGTAACTCGATTAGGTTTTTCAGTTGGTGGGTCACGAGCTATGGGTTCTCAATGAGTTCTAAATGGGCTGTGGAGATGGTATTCAGTTGGAGGTGGTATTTAGTTGCCTGGGGTTAAGATGTTTGTCATGATTGAGGCTTCGCTGATGATATTTGGCTGTAACTCTACCCGAAATTGGGCTTTCTTCTTTTATCTGCAGTGAATGTAGAAGTCATTTTTAGGTCTAGGTTGTTACCCCTGAGTGAGGCTTTGCTGAAGATATTCGGCTATGTGTAACAGGCATGATACCAGTTAACCACATATATATTATAGGACCAGTATTAGATTCGGAGGGAGGTGTGTTGATGAATGCTAAATAGATTGAGACCAGTGGACAAGGTAAGTACAGTTAAGTTGCCGGCTTTACTTATGAACTATTGATTAAAAGTAAAATACAGAGTAACAATAAAATGGAAACGAATCAAATGAATTAACAGTTTTCTTACAAAAGGGTTCTTTCTGTTTCAAATCCTACCCACAAGTTGTATCGGTCCTGCCGCATAGGCGGGTATACAGAGGGAGGTGTTAAAATCTTCCGCATGCAATTGTTTGGGTGGCTCACCATTCCCTGATTAGGGAAATCTCGATCAAGTGTTTCAAGGAAGAGGGGTTCCAGGAGTTCTGCTGGTATCTCTTCTGTCTGGTGTCAATCCTCTGCAGTAGACTGTTCATCTGCACAAAAAACCTGGCCTGTTCACTTATTAAAAGAAACAGGACATTGCTTACATTCTGTTAATCTGAACACTATACTGGTCATTACACTGTTCTTCTTAAAGAACTAAAAACATCAGCATAGGATTATTCACAAAAAATAGATTCTTAGTCATTAAGCCTAATCATGTTGTAAAGATTATATTTCTAAATGTTGTACAACTATTTAGTACCCACTTCAATTTCACAAATACATTTACCCATAATCTGAGTAATAACCATGAAGTATAAAGAACTGCAATGGGTATTAATTGCATACCTTGAACAATCATAAAATACCATACAATTCTTGGTATGATGTGTTGCAAACATCCTTCACAATGAAGTAGAACAATACAATGGTGCATATCTCTTTGTGTTCTTCCTTAGCACATGAGCGCTGCCATTCCAAGATTCAATTAACTAAAATGCCACGAGGCAGCCAACCACTTTGACTGCATCGTGACTTTACAAAACATGTCTCTCTTCAAATATGAATTAAAGTACATACAATACAAAAGAAATTTATGTGCTATCAATATTTCTAGGACAGGTAAACATATCAATTATCTGCAACAGCAATGCTATGCAGAAGCTACGCTAACTAGCTGATCTTACTACATTACAAGTTAAACAAAACCTCAAAATAGATAACTCACCAAAATCCGTTCTTGCTACACAAAATATAAAGATTATGCAGCAGTATATACTGGGAAGCTTCGATGCAAAGTTCCAGTTTGATATATAAAAGATACAACAAACAGTTCTGCTACGTTGCGACAGCTACGTGGCTCAATTGAAAAAGAAAAAAACAGGCTTCTGCCGAAAGAAATATTACACAGAGGCCGGACTTCCGCTCCCCCTTGCCTTCCTATTGGCTCAAATCTCAAATCAACAGCATCAAGACCATAAGAACGAAAAAATACAAATAAACCAAAATACAATAAGAAATAATAATAATAATAAAGTAATCATAATAATTGCCCTACATGTCAAATTAAATAATTTCCAGAATAATTCTATAATTTTATAACCTTGACTGGGTTACACCATCCCCTCTGGAAACATGCCAGTGTCTTGGCATATAGCTAAAGGACTCTACACTACCTCAAGATGGTCTAGTGAAATATTTGGTAATACTTCTGATGTCTCAACCCCACTCATGGAATTGATTATGGCTGTATTAAGGCTTTGAAATAGTGAATGCACTACTGAAATAAGGGGGTTCCCTAATTGGGGGTAGTGAAACGTTCATGGTTCCACATGTGTTCTGAGGGAACGTTTCACAGGGGGTTCAGTAGTTGTTTGGTTTCTCTCTCCAAGTTCTGGATTTCTTGAATATCCTCTCTGTTCAATTTTGTCAGTAGCTACAGGTTCCTCATTGGCTTGAGTATCAGTGTCTTCAGTATCATCACTCATCACAGCTAAATCAGGTAAGTCATTCCCTCCATTCTCCACAGGATCCTCACGGCTGGAGCTACATGAATCTTTGGATCTGTTAGTTCCTTGAAAATGCACAGGAACTACTTCAGGTAAATAATTAACTGGAGAATCATCAGTACTGACAGCAGGTGGGATGTAATTAACTGGAAGATCGGGATTGGACTGGGCTCAATGATCTTTTGAATTCTCCTCTGCATTTTCCACAATGGCGGTAGGTGAACTAAGGTCATAGACATAAGTAAACCTTGCCTCTTCTCTTGGAAATGTACCACACAGAACCTGCTCTTCATAGTCAGAATCAGACTGGCCTTCTTTATCCACCGTTTCTTTAATGGCTTGACTCCTTTTTTTGGGTCTATGAACTTCAGCTGGGGTGGGTATGTTCTCCTCTGAAGCAGGTAAAAACCCACAGGGTAGAAGAAGATCCCTGTGCAGTGTTCGCAGGGGGCCTTCCTTATTCTCTGGGCGAACTGTATACACTGGAATTTCCCCAGCACATTTCACCACAACATGAACTGCTGGCTCCCATTTGTCTGCGAGTTTATGCTTCCCTCGGATACAAACATTTTTAACCAAGACTTGATCTCCGACTTCCAATGTTGACTCTCTGATATATTTGTCAAATCTAGCTTTATTTCTGTCAGCAGACTTCATAGCATTCTGGGTTGCCACCCGATAACTCTCTTCCAGATGCGCTTTCAGTCTCTTCACGTACCGTGAATGAGACTTCTAGGGACACTCTCTAGCAGGTAGGCCAAAAGCTCTGTCTACCGGTAGCCGTGGTTGCCTCCCAAACATGAGCTCATAGGGAGTGAATCCAGTTACCTCATTCTTTGTACAATTATATGCGTGGACCAAAGGCTTCACAAAGTCACGCCAATGAGACTTCTCCTGACCTCTTTAAGTGCCAAGCATATTGAGTAACGTCCTGTTAAAACGTTCAACAGGATTACCCCTGGGATGGAAAGGAGTTGTACGTACTTTCCGAATTCCTGCAAGGTCACAGAGCTCCTTTATAGTACGTGACTCAAAGTCAGGGCCTTGATCACTATGCAGGCGCTCTGGAAAGCCGTAATGAACGATAAAGTTATCCCACAGGCATTTAGCAACAGTGTGAGCCTTCTGATTTGCTGTTGGTATGGCCACTGCATATTTTGTGAAGTGGTCTGGACATCTTTTGTGGGCAAGGACATCCTTTGTGTTGCTTCGATCAGGTTCAATGGACAGAAAATCCATACAAACAAGCTCTAGGGGCCTGGTAACCTTAGGTTTAGGGTTAGGGGTGGTTAGGGTTAGGGGGGGTCAGGGTTGGGCTTGGGGGTTAGGGGGTTAGGGTTGGGGTTTGGGTTAGCGGTTAGGGTCAGGTTTGGGGGTCAGGAGGGGTTAAGGTCAGGTTTGGGGGTCAGGAGGGGTTAAGGTCGAGGTTTGGGGGTCAGGAGGGGTTAAGGTCGAGGTTTAGGGGTTGGAAGGGGTTAGGGTCAAGGTTAGGGGGCTAGAACGGGTTAGGGTCAGGATTAGGGGGCTAGAAGGGGTTGGGGGGGGGTCAGGGTTAGCGTCGGGGTTAGGGTTAGGGGTTAGGTTTTTGAATTGTTTGTTTCTTAATTAAAGCCCCCTGATTCAGGTTAATTGTGCACTGGCACATCTCAATCTTCCTTCTCTTTTGTTGTCTGTAATACTCTCAGGGTTTTATTCTGTCTTTGTGTATGAGGAATGAACTGTGTATTTTTCATTTTCTGATTTAAAAATGGATTATTTGGTTTTTAGTGGACTATGTGTCTATCCTTTTCTGATAAAAAATCGGACTATTCAGGGTTAGGGTGAGGCCTAGGCTAAGGAATGAAGTTTAAAAATGGGCAGATGGTTAGGCTTAGGGTTGGGGTGAGGCATGGGGTTCAAAGGTTAGGGTTGGGGTTTGGGTTGGGGTCAGGCATAGGGTTCAAAGGTTAGGGTTAGGGTCAGTGATGGGGTTCCAAGGTTATGGTTAGGGTTGGGGGTAGGGTCAGCGATGGGGTTCAAAGGTTAGGTTTAGGGTTCGGGTTGGGGTCAGGCATAGGGTTCAAAGGTTATGGTTAGGGTTAGGGGATTAGGGGGTTAGGGTTAGGGGGGTTAGGGTTAGCGGTTAGGGGGTTAGGATTA
>NC_071275.1:1072500-1150000 GCF_023375685.1 Ictalurus furcatus
TACACTCACCCGTTCTCCAGACCGTGGCCTCTTCTTGGGCCGGGTGGGCAATGTGTCCTCCTTTGGATTTGTATCGATTGCCCAGTACGAACCCTATAAACAAAAACAAGAATTTCTGTATTAGCCCCAAACTATGTCGGCAAGCACATTCTGAAACAGTTCCCTTATCCCAAGCTTTCAGAACTTTTATACAAACAGTAAAAAGTGTTCACAAAGAAAAGTTTTTTGCTTTTTTTTTTTTTTTCCAGAGCAAGATGACAATCAGAGAGGTTTAACAGTCAGACAGAGATACACACACCCTCACCCACCAGAGGAGGGCTTCAAGAATCAGTTATTGGATTGTTTTCCACTCAAGTGCTGTCCATCATGTAAAGTTTTTCAGCTCATCAAAGTTTTAGTGAGCTCATTTGTAAGCCCATCATGTCAGGAAGACATTTATGGAGCTGTATGTCTGGAGCATGGTATTTCTCTCCATCTTCACTCGCTCTTTCTCCTGCTCTTCTCCTGAGCCTTGGCTGAGACAGGTAAAATGCTACGGCCCATCTGAACCCCCATTCCTCAGCCTCTGCTTTATTGATTGCTCCAGCTCAGGACCAGACACAGAGATGTTGGGTTTCTGGTCAGGTCTGCTCCCAGATAATCAGGCAGAGAATAGCACACCTCAGTTTGGGGGTTGCACATATCCAAACACCCAAGACCCTGGCTGAATAATTTATCCTTTGCACTCTTGCTATTTAATTTATTTTTCAATAGTGCTGCTCATCCGCAAAAGCTAAAGGCAACAACAGCTCAAAAAGCTGGTCAAAAGAAATGTGTTACTCTGAGGCTTGGGTTTTGTTTTTAAATATCGTCTATTACACGTGATAAGATCTCAATTGTTCGGAGATGGCAAGATCAAGACCTTGATTTCAGTATTCATAAGTATAGTATCTACAGTACATCATATTCTAATCCCAACCTATAAATAAACAAGTCTATTTAGGATCGCTTGTATAGTTTCAACACAGCTCTGGAAGTATCTATGGAGTGTCCTACCGAGAAACATGCAAATGTCACTGTAGTTTAATTCCATTAAAAGTACTCCTTAATACAGTTTATTTCTAACACATGTTCAATAGTGTAACCTATTCCTAAGGTATGATGACCGCGTAAGAACGATCCCTTGAATCACAGGCCTTAGATGCTCAGAACCCACTTTGCCTCGAAATGTCCTTTGTGGACTTTGGTTCAATGAGAACCTGGGCCGTTATAAACACCTATCAAGCAGCAAACTAAACAATTAGGCAACCAAATGCGTAAAAATGTACGGTCAAATGCTGATTGGTCAACCAATGTCGGAAAAGCAGAGCAAAACAGCAGCACTCCTAATGCGTTAATTAAACATTAGCAGACTAATTTCCAATGAGGCATTCTTGATGAAAAAGTCCTTAGATGACTGCTAAGTACTGGGTAATACCAATGTACCAGTCACAAACGGGTACAGTGCACAACAAACCTGTGGCAGACAATCTTCAAAAAATTAGGGGAAAATAATCCAGTAAAATAATTCTCAAAAGCCTCGCCAACAACAATTAACGTCACAGACATTAACGTTAACCGAAAAAGTTAGGTGCAGTTATACACTAAGATGATTCAATTAGCACAACACCTCAGCATCAGTTCAGTGGCACTGAGACGCCTCATCATTCAGTCTTAATCCTTAATCCTCAGAGTCTGACACCTCTGAAACCATCGCTTATAGGAAGAACAGCACTTTACTGTTATTGCTTTCATGAAAGTGCTGAGGCATAACCAGCGTTTTGTTGTGAAGGACGGCTCACGGTGAGGGAGAACGAGAGGCGATCATTTACACTTGCAGCACACACTGACACTCTGAGTGAAGGAAATGGAGGATGCACAGCAACGGTTTTAATTAGCTGCAACATCTTGAAAGCCATTGGGACAAGTTTCTGTCTCGATCCAGAGAACAGATCTCATGATATTTTTGAAATTGTTGGGTTTTTCCCGCTCTGCATTTTGCCCCTCCTTTGTGATGAACCTCCTGTTTATCACAGCTGCTGACCAGTTGTTTGTTTCCAGTATTAGTTGATATTGTGTTCGTAATTAAACGAAAATAAAACCTTCATGATGACGTACATACCGTTCCATCTTCATGCAGAGGCAACAGAATATGATGAGTGCTGTATTGCTCCTAAATCCACCGCTACGAACCACATTGTGAACTGAGAATTTGGAGAAGACCCGGGGTTACCACGCCACACATATGAATCCTCGTGTCCGTCACTTTTTCTAATAGACCTTTTGACCAACAATGACCCGTAGCAAGATAGAGTAGTTACTGAAGGTGACGATGATTGAATGAACGAACGAACGAATGAATAAATGACCATTTGGCCATCCGGGTGTTTGTCTGCATTTCTCTACCACTCGATACGAATGTTATTCGTGAGGCATTTGACAGAACAGTTTATGATGTACTATCACTGGGCTGCTGTGCTGCTGAGGGAGTTTTCACATCCTTTTTGGATTTTCATGGAGATATTTTCAAATGCACCGTTTGTTCGGCTGGGAATATTTTAGAAAACACAGGGGCAAAAACTAATTTAAAAATAATGGTGTTTGTGCTGCTGTGGCCTCAGAGAAGGCAGGAAAAAGCATGCATTGATTATTGACAAAGTGATGATAGAATCAGCTGAAACAAACATGAGAGATAACGACACTCTTTTCCTCCCAGCACATGACTTTGATACAACCCCATTGTTCCAGTAAAGCAAACCAAAACTGGATCATTTTGAAACAAAACAGGCCAGAGGTGAAATGTCAGTTATCTGTCCGGTTTCAGTGCAGTCACAGTACCGTTCATGATTGGATCTCTCGCCTCCTTAACAACCATGTTTTTAAATGAGGACACTCTGGAGCAAATACGAGTCTATCTGTGCAAATAATGTTTATGGATTAACTGCAAAATTACAGCAAGTTCTCGCAGCCTTCATGAAGATTGTGGTACAGTGCGTCATCTTTTCTGCCATCTCTTTGAAAGCCATGCTTCTGTTACTATCTCAAGCGAGCAGCAGGCTCCATATTCCCATCACATTACAATATTGATGGAACATATCATGAAGGCCCTGGTCGGCTTTGAAGTTTTTCTTCAGGGGAAGGGAGAGGCAAATTCCAAATTGAACATCTGAGATGCAAGCTTGTTGGCTGTGTGTTTGCCATTGAATCCATACAGCAATAGATTATTCGTATTTAGTGAAGCAGCTCACAGGAGTGTCAATATCAGAGGATTACAGCAAAACATGAAATTAACATTCAGGCCTCATCTTGACATGCCTCAGTACCGCTCTTTAAGCCTCGCTGTCTGGTCTGAGGAAGATCATGCTCTCTGGATGCGGTTGAAGCCAGGAAAAAGTTGCGTCAAATATGTATTCCTATTAAGGTTTAAACAGCGATTCAAGAACAATCTCACTGATACAAGCGTAATAAACATGTCTACTTGCCTACCTCACCTTGGTTCTTACAGCAGTGACATTATTCTCCAGAGCGACATCTCCAGGACTTAATACTGGCAGAACATGGTGCCCGGTCCCTCCTGGTGACTTATCTTGATGGCGATAGTCATTTCGAAAGGTTATTAACTACATTGGGGATGGATTTTTAAGCATCTTTCCTAGCTGGCGTTTGGTCAGGGTGAATTATGTAGGATGTGGAGCGCATTAAGTATTTCATAGTTGCCAACAATGTGGGAACAGGATGTGTGCTGTGGAGTTCTCAACATCATCATGGTGATTAAAACAAGTTTTCAGAATAACTCCAACTGGTGGCCGGACGTTTTCAGGGCTGATTTTTTTGTTCCGTCATCAAAGTGATCTCAAATATCTTTCTAGCAAAGACACATGATGAACAGATACTGTTTTACCAACCGCCCTGACTGAACAAATCCATTTGACTTTTTTTTATTTATTTTTAATGAAAGCATTTTATAAAGAATTATTAAACTGTATTACTACCATTAAATCATATTATGAGTTAGATTTTCATCAGTAAGGTATGGGAGCTCAAGTCAGCTTACTATTCACATAACCTCATCTCGGAGCTCTTCCTACCCCTAAATTTAACCCCTGCTTTTGAACTCACAAACACAGAATGAAGCACCGAGATGTACGATGTATTTCTGTAATGTGTTTTGTAGTAACTTCTGACATTCTGCCAAAGCGCTGACGGATGCAATTTGGCACCACAGAACACTAAATAACACATGAAACTGTAGCTTTATGCCAAACACTCATGTAGTCAACATATACATTTAAGAAAGGCTCAGTAATGCTATCCTGGGCTTCAAAAACAATGCTATATTAGCCACATAACACACTGCAGCAAGAAGTAAGCAGTAGTGTTTCCACAAAGCCAGGAGAAGAAAAGTCATTTTCCTTTCTCATTACAACAGATCCAAATATCTTCATCAAAAGCAACAGCTAAAGTATAATTTACAATATTTACATGATTTGTCACTGTATAAATCAGTCTCCTGTGGTCGTGTTTACAGGACCTAGTCGCTGTGAGCTCAGGCCTGCTTGCTGACTGCAGAACTTTTCTCTTACACTTCCACAAGGGACAAAGATGAAATGCCTTCTGCTTGACCACTGCAGAGCTTCTCTACATCACGACAAATGTGCGGTCACTCTTCTCCTAACATGAGTATATCTCATATGACTGGAACTGCCGTCTACAATCACTGGAGAAAACACACCAGCATATAAACTTAAAGTGGACGACGTTAAAACAAAACAAAGCACCATAAACATTTTAGCTACACTGAAAGGTGCATGCAAGAGACAAAGAAGAAAACAGAAAGAATAATGAGGGAAGAGGCAAGCTTACCTTTCCTGGGTCATCTTTGGACCGAGGCACTTTGAGAAAACACTTGTTCAATGAAAGATTGTGCCGTATAGAATTCTGTAGAAGGAGAGAGAGAGAGAAATAAGTCCGGGCTGTGTTACACAATATAGCATCATGACAGTGTAGAACACACACACAAACACAGGACACACACTCCATATCGATATTCTATATATACACACTATATATACACATGTATTTAAACACACATTTAGGCAAATATATTACAAAAACATTTTTGTAAAAATAAATAAATAAATAAATAAAAGTTTTGCCAATTGCAATAAATCCATCCTGTGTTATTAAATCTTTCTACTGGGTTTTAAACAACAAATTCTGACATTTAAAAAATAATAATAATAAAAGAACAGTAATGGATGGGATCCAAAATCAGTTAGGATGCGTTACATAATAAAATATAAAAAATATGTAAGGTGATTATGTAATTACTATTAAATTACTCAAGAAACAGCAATACCTTACAGGATAGTCAACATTCTCAATCCTGTCACCGTGCCAACAGCTTTCCAAATAAAAAAAAATTTTAAACGTACAGACAGAACCTTTCATGTGAACTGGGGAAATACCAAACTGTATAAAATTGAGTACAGCACAACAAAGCATCGTCTCTGTACATTTTATGTATATTAATTTTAATTAAATACATTATTGATAAACTGGCACGAGCTTTAGATGTTTGAAAAGAGCTCAGTCAGTGGGCAAATAAACCTGCTGTGTGGAAACAAATGCAAATATAGCTGCAAGCAGCGAAGAAGCACTGCGGTGCCATCGCCACCTGGTGGGTGTAGGAAAACAATGCATTTTGAGTGCTGTAGAGTAACTTGTTTTGTGCTCAGGTGTTCGGTTAAGCCCAGGTCTAAGGCTTTACAACAGCTTCCATGTCCAAACAAAATTCAGAGCCTGCAATTTTCAAAACAATCCACATTCAATTCAAAGTGACCTACTTCCTGTTGGGCGGAGCTAATGACTGTCTATGTACCAAGTTTGGTGACTGTAGGTAAAACTGACCCCATCACTTTAGTCAAAAGGGGGCACAACAAGACTCACAATAGCCACATCCCTGTGATCAGCCCCCAATACCAAACATATAGCTCATATAGTTTCATCTAAATCACTCAACGCACTTGAGACATTTCCTGTTTCCCTTTTTTTTTTTTCCATAAATGTATTGCCTCGCCATGGCCAAACTGTTCGAGATATCAAAAATCCCTTTGCAATTTAGCATCTTCAGTGTTTTGGCATAATGTTGACCAAGTCCGGTGACAATCACATGAATCCCCTAGGAGGAGTATTGGAAAGTTCACCGCATGCGCTTTTCACAAAATTCAAAATAGCCAACTTCCTGTTGGGCAGAGCTAATGATTGTCAGCGCGAAAGTTGTGCGGGTTGACGAGAACGATATGTGTACAGAGTGTCGTACATACACGTACAAGTACGTATGACATATGCACCAAGGTTTTGTACCATGTAAAAGGGGGCGCTACAGAGTCCCCCAATCACTCCCATGTGTGACCCTTTGCCGGGCCTAACGTGAGGGTCGTATTTCGTAAGTTTCTGAGCATGTTGATGGGCTTTTAGGGCCGGAAAATAAAAAAATAATGATAAAAGAATAATTCTTAGGAAAACAATAGAGTATGCTCTGTACAACAACACAATAAGGAGATTTAATTCAGAAGGCAACTCACCACTCACTGTCCATCAGAGTTATAGCATACTGTACACACAAAGCTCTCCCAAACACCAAACCTTAAAGATCTGGGGGAATCTTCCAGCTCCTGCTTGATGATGAATGTAGGAGCATTTTGGAAAAAAGTGTGTTTCTTTTTCAGAGGAGGGAGAGAGGGCTTGAGTGAGTTTACATTTTTATTTCCTTTCATGTGCTATAATGTCTTCATGCACAGGGGCATTGTCATGCTGGGGCATGTCTGGGCCTATTAGTTCCAGCAAAGGAACTAATCTTAATGCTACCGCATACAAAGACATTCTATACAATAGGGGGGGGTTCACCTTAGTCCAATCAACTAGTTTTGACATTTTGTCCTGTTTTTATAAGCTGAAACCAGTCATTACATTTAGTCATATATTTTGAGCATAAAGATAAATGATTATTTATCATTAGGTTTTCGTCAGAGAAAATTCATCCAGAAAATGAACGGTGGAAACGTTAAATTTTTTCATCCTCGCAGAACTTGTTCATTGAGTGTCATATAATATGATAGCATATATTTATCAAAGCATACATTTACTTTTGCCTTTGCCTCTGTAGGTTTGCTTTCAACTTTTTAAGGAAGGAGCAGATTGGTGGTGTTGTACGAGTAATAAACAAACATACAGCACAGTAGGATGGCTGCTCACTGCTTATTCGGTCCTGTGATGTGGGTGAAGCGCATGCATTTACACCCTCAGTTATCTGTAACCTGTGCTGACGGCTTCTTTAATGAATATCAAGGAAACTTATTGTTACTTAAGTTATTCAGGCAAGGTTATCAGAGTTCATGCACTTAGCCATGAAGAGTCATGAAAGCAATTCTTCCTCAACACACAGGAAATTCTTAATGTCCAGGTCTCACAGCAGGGTTCTAGCAGAACGGGGAAATGTTCAGAATGGAGGGCAGTGTGAAGGCTCAGAGGTGCTGCATTAACTAATTCAGACACTGTGCTCTGCAAGGGGGAGCAGACTAGTCAGTCTCAGACAGACTAGCATCTATCTGTGCTGCACAGTGGGGAGCAGCCTCTCTGCCACTCCTCACAGCAGTGGAGCCGACCTCCGCCACACCGCTGTGCCCGCTGCTCACACTGAGCCTACTGGCAGATAACACTCCCACCTGTGGAGGACTATGGACCAATCTGAGCTCTTCAGTCTTGGTGTCGATCGACCCATGTGAGCCAAAAGGACAGGCCGGGTCACTCGGCCCAGGGAACCACAGCCATCCCACCGCCTACACCAAATCCAGCCTGACGTCCTCACTCTGCAAAACAGGAACTTTCCTAGACCTCCATCATTAGAGATTATTCAAGAGGTAACTAAATCAACACGGATAAGACAGGCATTCTAATAACCTTACCGTAGTGAAGGTAACACTTTACTATTACGCAAAGTTAAAAAAGCCCTTTTTGCTACAAACAAAAAAGTAGAGCTGTGTGTGGAGCTGGGAAAGTCAATGCAAATGACTTCTGTATTGGGACAACATACTTTTGCATGACAAGCATACAGATAACAGAGAAACTTAAGCAGTAATCGGGAAACCACAACATATATATAAGACACTGTACTCAAAATTAAAATGCTTTGACAAATCAACACTGACGGTCAGAATTCCACCAGTGGGACAACACACCGATCAGCCATAACATTAAAACCATCTGCCTAATATCGTGTAGGTCTCCTTTGTGCCACCAGAACAGCTCTGACTCGTTGAGGCATGGACTTCAAAAGACTTCTGAAGGTGTGCTGTGGTATCTGGCACCATGTTCCAGATCCTTTAAGTCCTGTAAGATGGGAGGAGGGGCCTCTGTGGATCAGACTTGTTTGTCCAGCACATCCCACAGATGCTCAATCGGATTGAGGTCTAGGGAACTTGGAGGCCAAGTCAAGACCTTGAAATCTTTGTCACGTTCCACAAACCATTCCTGAAAAGTTTTTGCAGTGTGGCAGGGCGCACTTATCCTGCTGAAAGAGGCCCCTGCCATTAGGGAATGCCGTTGCCATGAAGGGGTGTACTTGGTCCGCAACAATGTTTAGGTAGGTGGTACGTGTCAAAGTAACATCCACATGAATGCCAGGACCCAAGCTTTCCCAGTAGAACATTGTCCAGCACATCCTCCCCAGGTAAGCGATGGTAAGCGACCCACCTCCTCCCCAGGTAAGCAGTGCACATGCACTGTGTGCTGCACGGGGTACATTTACTCACCACGTTACTTCTTTTCCGAAAACACGCTTCGGAGAGTAAATACTAAAGTTGTGTCCCGAATAACGTACTATACACTTACACTATGCACTATCTACTCTACCGTCTAGTGTGTGGATTTTAGAAAGGTAATATCGTCTCAAATGGAACACGAACGTTTTTTTTTACTAACCGGAAGTATAAGCCGCTTCCTGGTCAGTGGCACATGACGTCATTCATATGCACGTAATGCGACGCCGCTAGCCAGAATACCCAGAGACACGGACAATGAATTTCTTCAGTTTTCTGTTTGTCACCGTTACCTTTTATTCCCAACATGACCTAAGTAACCATCAGATGGAGGCATAATCAAGTGACTGAGGAAGAAAGTGTGCGACCGCCAACTCCTCTAAGGCAGGGAGCATTTTATATTAAACACTGCGGAGATGATCAAACTTTATAAAGTGGAGATCGTGTAGCACAGAAGCACGACAGTGAAGCACGAGCACAAACTCATTTTTGTATCCAGAATGCTCCACTATGTGTAAGGGTCAGGGGAAACTGGTGCAAGTTGCTTAAAAGGTTTAATTTAATTCCAAGTTTATTGTCGTTATATGCTGTATTTGCGCGCTTGCAGTGTAAAGTCTGTCGTTTATTATTACGGAAGTGACGTATCGGTAACGAGGCCGCGTTGCTCCTCACTCGCAGTGTAGACGCGCTGATACACAGTGGGAGCGCAAGTAAGATCTGTAATGTCTCATTAAAACACTATGATCAAAAGTTGTACATTTTGCAGTTCATCCGTTTTGTCTGTTAAGTAATGTCAGAGGATATCTGTAGGGTAAACTATCCTATATTTTTTCAAATAAAAAAAAAAGTGCTAAACATGACGTTTAATTAGCAAAATAATGAAAATACAATCCTATTAAAAATAGCAGTCTACACAGTAGTGTTCAAATTCATCATCTTGATGGTTTTTTATGAAAGTGCTGATTACACTGCTGTTTGCTGCTCTGAGTACTGCTGCATAGCTGGAATTCTACCTGATGCATTCATATCGGAACGATTTGCTTTGGCAGTTAAAGGTAGCCAGGGCAACTAGCTCTGCATTGATAATTCTCTCCGAAACTTTGGGCTTTGTAACCTCATAAAGCAAGGGTGTTACAACACTGCTAAAATGTCTACTTGTATAGACTTGTATCTTAATCGGAGAACGTGAATGCCAATAAATGGAGCACTGAATATTCTTAGCTAAACTATATGGGGAAAAAAAAAGTGTGCACACCTGACCATCACACCCATATGTGGGCCTTCCCCCCACACTGTTGGAAGCACACAAAATTAGAGCTGCAACAACTAATCGATAAAACTGAATCGATTATGAAAATCGTTGTCAATGTCTCATGACTCTCCCGTCTAGTGTATGAAGGGCAGTACCGTCCTGTATGAAACACTAGCTCTTTTATAAAAAAAAAAAAAAAAAAAAAAAAAAAAAAAAAAAAATTGTTTAAACATTTTTTTGTGTTAACCGGAAGTATAATCCGCTTCTTAGTCGATGACATAAAAACACACATTGTGTATGTATATTAAACAAAAAAAACCCATACACATACATACATACATACATACATACATATATAAAGGGATGTCACGATACCAAAAATCTAGTGGTCCATCATAAGTACACGATACTCGATACCAAACTCGTGTTTTAAAAACAACAGCAACATGTAGCCTCGTGTCACTAATAATAATTCACATGTTCATGATTTTAATAAATCTTTTTGGCCTGCCACCATATCAGTGAATTTAAACTAATGCTTGCATTCAGAGTATAAGGGGGGTGTGTGTGTGTGTGTGTGTGTGTGTGTGCATTTAGGAGTGCACCTTAGCACTTGTTATTAGCACTTAGTTTTATTAGTTATTGTCAGACAGTGTTTGATAACTAAAATATCTCTCTCTCTCTTTTTTCCAGTATTAGTCAGAGGACGGTGTCCTCCAGGAGTTTTTTAATAAAAATTCTAAAAAAATGTTTATTATTTTAAACCACACCGTGGTATCGACTTTGGTATCGAGTATCGTGAACTTTTGGTGGTATCGGTACCGACTACTAGATTTTTGGTATCGTGACAGCCCTAATATCTATATATATATATATATATACACACACACACACACACACACACACACACACACACACTCAGCTTAGGGAATTTAGCAAATTGCCATGTTCTGTTTATGATGGGTGGGAAAATTCTAAGCTTAGTGTTTTCACATTGGTGGTGAAAGAGGGAAAAAAAAAAAGAGATCTATTAGCCATTAGTGACATGCCATCTACTGACCTAGAAAACACCAACCAAGGTCTCTCGTATACCAACCCGAACACTCGTGGCCTGGGAGTAACAGTGTTTAAATGCAGTGTTACAGGCTGGAGCAGGAGGATAATCCACTTACAGGGCGTAGAGAATTCATCACCCTTAGCCTTAGATAAGGAGTTTTGACTGACTGTGAGAGAAGCTGGAAATGATAAGGAGCCCAAATGTAGAAGCTCCCTGTAGGTGTAGTAGGAGTGATGTGCTGCTTGCTACCTGCGCTCAAATGTTCTTGCCCTCTCATCTGAACAAGTGGAAATACAGGCTAAACTCATTTCCATGGTAATCACTCACAACTCCTCTGCCTACACCAAAGCTGAGCAAAACCGAGCTACACCTAGCACAAGACCAACAAAAGACACAAGCGAGATAAGTCAACGTGTGTGCTGCAATACTCACTGGCATTGGCTAGAACACCAATAACTTAAGAATGGGCAAAAAAACAAGATGACACTTTGGAGAAGAGACTAATTTGGTGCTTAAATTAAGCTCATCTTTCATGGAACCACATTAATGTGTGTGTAGTTTAGGCTTCTGATAATCTACAGGGTGACGGCTGCAACAAGTGAGAAAATACACTGTTGAAATACATGCAATGAGTGATATTCTGACATAGGGCTGTGGCGGTGGTCATGACAACCACACCACCATGGTGGTAGTTTGAAACCGCGGTGGTGGAGTGCCACCTGCAGTAGTGTCACGTCACATTAATGTTTCTGCTCGAGTGGGCACTATGACGAGTACAATCTACAACATTCTGTATACAAATGTAATAATAATAATAATAATAATAATAATAATATACACACACACACACACACACACACACACACACACACATCAGGGGTCTACAATGCGACCATTTCACTCACATTTGCGACAGAAAAGTTCTTTGTGTGACTGTGAATAAACATTCAGTCTCACCGGTGCGAGTGGCCTGTTCGGAGTTGTATAATACAATCGGAATAAAAACTACAGGAAGTCCAAAATGCGCAACAGTTACTTTCACACTGCTTTTCATCTCCTCAGTCAACCAAACAAGTGTGGAAATACTGCAGAGAAGACATTATGATGAAAAGAGTAACTCTGTACATCATCTACTTCTCTCAACTTCCCGATCTCACAAACCGCCATCTTTTACTGATCACGCAGAATGACCTGAACCTGCGACTGTGACCTGCTCGTGTAGACACAGCGGTAAATTAATAATAATGCTAACACTGCAAGTTGGGTTTCATTCAAACTTCTTTATTAAATAATTCCTCACCAAATATAATCCAGAGTAGCAGCTGTTCAGAAGGAGTACGGTGCTGCTCTCCTTCACTCTCTTCACCAACTCTAATAGACACTTCAGTTAAGCTCACGGTTGCCAGATATCACTAGAAAAGTAAACTCCAGTTTCCATGTTTTGATTTAAACCCCCAAAAAACACAATATTATCAGCAGACATGGCAACACTGTACTGGGGGAACCGATCTAAAACTGATACACAAAAAAATATTAATAAAATGTAAAGACAGAAAATGTGCTTATATTATTATAATCATTTAATTTAAAAATAGATATTACAACAAATTCATAAAATATCAATAAAATGAGAAATGAAATAATGTTCAATTACTATGGGTTGCATTTAATATCAATTTGACATTAAGCTTAGTTCGATATTTCCTTAGAAGGTTATTAGCCTTTTTCCTAATATGGATCATTTTTGTGTTGGTCTACTTTTAATTAGGACTCTTTATTGTTTAAGATATTTAAAAATAAATATTTTATGCTCGCCCCAATCACATCCTATATGATATTATTCAGAGATACACACAATATACACAGAACTGACTCCAGCCCAGAACCATGACAGTGGAAATGTCTAATAGTGTAGCTTTAAATATATTTAAGAGGAGCAGACTGCAAACACTGAACACTGATGTTTATTGTATTTGTTTACAAGGTGGAACAGGTTAACGGTTGTTTTGTGTATACAGTCTGTAAAATGAACTGAAAATATTACATTTAGTTTATCAGAAGGTAAATTAATGTGTCACGGCTCGCACTATGTTCCTAAATTCTGTCATAATTGACCAGCTCAAGTTCTCTCATGCCACTTGTGTGTTATATTGTGGCACATTAACGCTACCATCTCTTTGCACTTCTACTGCACAAGCCAAATAAACATCTAGCATTCCATGAAAAAGCAGTCACATGCGTAGTGCCAGATGAACCTAAAAACCACCTGACCACACTACTCAACACTACTATTAGAGACATCAACAAACAAAATAAAACATGCACGTACATACATGTCACAGCCAGCTCGACAAATCACGAGTCTGAGCTTCCAGGACAAAGGGATCTGGTGTCCAGGCTTTCAGTGGTCATTAATAAGTTGTCATTTGGTACGTTACTACATTCACGTGAAAAAGTAAGTACCCACCATGAACGGTTTAGATTTTTCGACATATATGGGGAAACATATCTGGGTTCATCTTAAGAAGTGACTTAAAATAAACATTCTTGTAATCCTTTATATAACTGAAATAAACAGAAATGCAATTATGCGCTTACTCTTCCCTTATGTAGGAAAAGTCAGCACACCCCTACATACACCCACCATTTCATTAGGAACACCTGTACACCTGCTCGTTTATGCAGTTGTCCAAGCAGCCAATCAAGTGGCAGCGGCACAATGCATAAAAGCATGCAGAAACAGGTCAAGAACTTCAGCTCATGTTCACATCACACATCAAAATGGGAAAAAAATGATCTCTGTGACTTCGTGACAAGGTTGTTGGTGACAGAAACTGCTGATCCCCTATGATTTCCACACACTACAGTTACTAGAGTTTAAACAAAATGGTGCAAAAAACTAGAAACATTGAGTGAGTGAGTGACAGGTCTGTGGGTGGAATCAGAGGAAAATGGCCAGCTCTGTTCAAGCTGCCAGGAAGGATATAGTAACTTATATAATCACTCTATGAGCAGAAAAGCATCTCAGCATGTTGGTACTTCTTGGTACTCACCTGGTATTTTTGTACTGGTACTGATAGATCAGTAGTTTGACAACCACCATGCCACAGTTAAAGTCACGGAGATCACAATTTTTCCCCATTCTGGTTAGCTGAAGCTCTTGACCCGTTTCTGCATAATTTTATGCATTGTGCTGCTGCCACATGATTGGCTGACTGGATGACTGCATAAATGAGCTGGTGTTCCTATTAAAGTGAACGGTGAGTGTATATCACTACTTCAAATATTCCAAATTGAAATCAGGTGCACAAGATTAGGTGTTAATGCTTGGAGCACTGTTAAAAATGTCTTGGAGGAACCTGTCTTATTTAAAGCCTCATGAAACACTAAACTACATTTGCTGGGATTTTAACTGAGGTGTTCGTATCGCACATCATAAAAGACAATCTGTTCATTTTAATTGTAGGAGAAAACTGGTTAATTTTGAGCTTTTTCTCCGCTATCTTTGTCTTCCTGGTTTAAAATCTCAGTCGCAGGCGGTGAAGTGGCAATGTACTATAGTACTTCGATGACGTGTCGGTGTCTCATAATTATTCATGAGCCTGCGTGTTCTTATCCTATGAGAAGATGCTGTCTCTTAATTATTCATGACAGCACGTGGTGCTTTCCTACAGATGTAATAGACGAGAGGCGTTCAAATGGGTCGGAGGTGTTTGTTTCAGTGGTGTAAGAGTCCGAGTGTGTTTATTCTGGAGAGCGATGAGAATTGGAGAAAGGTGGACTTCGGACTTGCTCATGATAGCAGTTTGCGTCTACACGATGATGCGGTACTCAGTCCCGAGGACTTTTCCATCCCTTCAAATGAGGTACGTGTCTGATTTTATCCATGACAGTTTTACTTGCCTTTTGAGCTGATTAAACTGATTAAAGCTCCGCGGGCGCCGACGGGCTGTCGAGTGCAAAACTATGCAACGAGAGTCCGCGTTGAAGGGAAGAGCCTTCCCCCTTTTTTTTGTGAAAAGCTTGAGCCTATTAGCTAGCTACAATTCCGACACTCCTCCCATCCGCACTGCCTCCAGCTTTGTTTTATGTTTTCCTCCATAGTCATGCCAAAGGCTAATGGTCCAAACAGATAGATAGCGGTGCAGGTCCTCTGCTCTATTATGTCTCCATTTAGCCCTGGGGATTCAAGAGGAGAGAAGTCTTCTGCTTCATCAGAGCCCTGCGTACTGCTGCCACTACAAACTTCTACATCACTATCCATCTTTATTGTGAGTGTTCTGAAGCCACGCCCCCCTCTTCCTCCCCTGCCTTGCCCCTGCCACGCCTTTCTTCCCACAGCCATCCACGCCCAATTACGTTCCATTTTTCAAAAACATTGAGCGGTAGACTTGAGCTGAAAGACGGAGGTTTCATGACCCTTTAAGCCTCAGATATCTGATCTGCTTTGTTCTTTGTTACTGGAGTGTGGTGATATCAGGCCTAGATCAAAAGAGCTCTTAGACCCTCAGAAAATAGGTTATAGATGCCTATGAGGGGAAAGGGTTTAAAAAGATTTAGCAAATCAATCATACCACTGTCCGAAAAATCATCGGCAAGTGGGGAAGTTTTAAAACCACCACCAACTTACCCAAGAGCAGACCGTAAGATGCTAAACAAAGTCTCTAAGAACCCCAGAATTTCATAAGAGCAAGTAGCCCTTGGCACTGATGATGTCAAAGTCTGTGCCTCTGCCATTAGAAAGAAACTGCACAAATTTAACCTACATGGGAGGTGCACCAGGAGGAAGCCTTTGTGGTGTAAAAAGAACATCAGGTCAAGACTAAAGCTTGCTAAAGAATATCTTGGCAAGGACCAGGCCTTCTGTGAAGAATGTGCTATGGACAGAGGAGTCAACAATAGAGCTGTTTGGTCACAGTACCAGAAGCTATATTTGGTAAAAACCAAAGAAAACATTTGATCAGAAAAACCTCATACCTACTGTAAAGCACGGTCTTGGAAATGTTATGGTTTGGGGCTGCTTTACTGCCTCAGGGTGTGGCCAACGTGCAATAATACAAATCATCTACGAATTCTCTTTCATACCAGAGTGCGCTTGAGGAGAATGTGAGGCCATGTGTCAAAAAAGGTGAAGCTGAAGAAGTGGGTCTTCCATCAAGATAATGATTCCAAACATAGAAGTAAATCCACCAAGGAATGGGTCAAAAGGAAGAAATAAATGTGAATCCTACTGAAATGCTGTGAGGGTTTTGAAACCAGCTGTAAATGCAAGAAACCCCTCCTCTTGTCTCTTTTTCAGAGACTGGTAAACAGTTAGAGGATATGGCTTCATAAAGTTGTTTCTGCCAAAGGAGGACATACCAGTTACTGAGACCAGGGGTGTAATTATTTTTTCAACACACACACACACACCACTTCGGTTATAATAAACTACAGAAGTTACACTGGTACAGCATATAATGACAATAAACTTCAATTAAATTCAATCTTTTAAGCAACTCGCGACAGCATCACTGTCGTGCTTCCGTGCTACACAAACTCCGCTTTATAAAGTTTGATCTTCTCCGCGGTGGTTAATATAAAACGCTCCCTGCCTTAGAGGACTCGGAGGTTACACACTTTCTTCCTCGGTCACGTGACGATTTCGCCTCCGTCTGAT
This sequence comes from Ictalurus furcatus, assembly GCF_023375685.1. Lineage (NCBI taxonomy): Eukaryota > Metazoa > Chordata > Actinopteri > Siluriformes > Ictaluridae > Ictalurus > Ictalurus furcatus. Next base: position 1,089,306 of record NC_071275.1, read on the forward strand.
GGAGACTGGGATCATGTTGGCCTAACAGACAAACAGTAAAGTGAAGAAAGTCCTTGTCGGTGTCTCTGGGTATTAGGCTAAAGCTAGCGGCGTCACGTTGTGTGCGTATGACGTTGTGCACCACTGAGTACGAAGCGGCTTATACTTCCGGATAGTAAAAAAAAGCTAGTGTTCCATTTGAGATGATATTACCTTTCTAAAACCCACACACTAGACGGTAGAGTACACAGTGCATAGTGTAAGTGTATAGTACATCATTTGGGACACAAATGTTTTCGGAACAGAAGTAATGTAGTGAGTAATCGCACCCCGAATTCCTTTGGACAAGCCTATGAATTACTGGGAGAGTGTAGTCTGGTCAGACGAACTTTTTGGCTGTGATACTACACACCATGTTTGGAGAAGAAATGGCACCCTAAAATCTCCCTAAAAACACTACACCAACAGTGAAGTGTGGAGGTGAAGCATCATGGTGTGGGGCTGTTTTTCATCACATGGTACTGGCAGACTTCATATAATTGAAGGAACGATGAATGGAGCCCTTTACCGGGAGATTCTTGAGAAGAATCTGCTGCATCCACCAGGATGATGAAGATGAGATGTGGGTGGAGCTTCCAGCAGGACAACGATCCAAAGCATACAGCAAAGGAAACTCTCAATTGGTGTCAGAGAAAAAAATCAAGGTGTTAGAATGGCCCAATCTGACTTGAATCCAACTGAACAAGATTTAAAGACAATACGTTTAGAAGAACGGACCAAAATCACACCTGAATACTGCGGAACATTAATTTATTCATACAGGAAGCGTCTTGAAGCATCATTACAAACAAAGGCTTCTCCACTAAGTATTAAATACATTTCAGTTAGCGTGTTCAATACATTTCCCCCCGTCTCATTCCTCTTTATTACACATAACTTCGTTTATAGACTTTAATGTTGTGAATTCTTTACATTGCCGGATTTCTTGAGTTAATACAAAAGTCTGGGGAAAATTTCATGTGAATAGCCTCGCTGGAAATGTATTTACCGAAAAAGATTTTTACACGTTCAATACTTATTTCCCCCTCTTTATATACTTGCTGTTTTTGTTTCATCCTCCATCTCTGCCGACCACATTTATAAAAATCAATGAGGTTTGGAATTACTGACCGACGTGAGCAGCTTCAATGATAATTTGAATGAATACCATGGTGTTGTAAATGTTGGTCCTGAAGCCCTGACTTTCATCCCAAATAATGCAGATCAGAGTCGGTGAACTATCTCTAGAATGGACTAGTTTTCCTTAAAGAAAACTCATATTGTTTACTTCTCAACAGGGTTGTTAAGGTGTCACGGTAAGTCATGACGTATGGTCAGGTGGTTACCAAACCGCTGATTTTTTAATTAAAAATACAGATTTAAATGCATTTCCATTTTTTTCTCCTTGCCTCCATTTCCTTTGTCATAATGAGAGTAATAAATAGTGACAATGTGAGAGTTTAAGGAAAGGTTGTTTTCAAAAATATCACTCCAGGAAGCACTCTTCAACCGTCTACCGCCGAAACTAAAATAACACCAAGTAAAGGCCGAACTTAAAATGGAGAACAATTTAAAAAGATTTTGAGAGAGAATTGATGCTTCTGAGGGTTTTAAGGTGCACAGCTTCTTAGTACAGCTAAAGCCTACGTTCCCGTCATGTGACCAACCAATGATCGGGCACAACTTGTTTGGCCATGCCCCCAACAACAAGTGCTTATAATAAAGATGAGCCGTGTTCATCTGTGTGATTGATATAGGAGACAGTTACCCTGTGTGAATTGGTCAGAATGACTACACGTCCTCCAACATGTGAGCTGCTGGTTTTTAGGACGTATGCTTGTGCACTATACTGGACTAATAAAATGCTACAATAAAGCCTCTGAATTTATGCACCATGTCATAAAGAATCGATTTATGTCAGGAGTGTATAATACATGCTAAAAATATGGACAAAAAAAAAAAAAGCCATGCACCGATGATCTATTTTTGATACTTGCTTTCACAATTATTGACAGTCCTTTGTTTTCCAGTACATTTTTGAAAATAATTCACAGACACAAGTGTGAAGTGAAGCTAAATGCAAAAATGCTGTGTTATGACAAAGCTATTAACACTTACGCACACACAAACGTGCTCCAAAAGACCTTTGCTCTTGGCACATATCACAGCTACCAATCAGAGAAATGCAGAATGTCACCAGCCAACACGGTACACACTACAAACGAGTGGCTGATGGAGCACGACGAGAAGAGCCTCCTCAGTGATGTGTGCACAAGCAGCACTCGTGCCATGCAGCTGGCAGAGCTTCCATTAATCTTACAGGTGCTTAAAGGCCCATCCAGTCAATAACTACTATTACAGCCAATGGAGCCAATGAGGGGTGCAGAGGTGACAATTCAGCTGCCACACACACAATACAGCCAAATCTCTCGAGCTCGCTGTGGGCCTGCACCATACCTGCCCACTCCATTCTACTAGTGCAATTCTGAAAGCAGTTAAACTAAACACATCTGTCTGAAATGGCACAATTAGCCTCTCCGAAACTGTTTTGTGCCTACCGCCTTAATGATAGTACTTCAAATGCTCAGTGCATGACTGAATGCTTTAAATCACAGTAAAAGATTTAAGAACAGAACGGACCTCACCATGACTATTGGTTGACCAATGCTGAGCTTTTTTTTTTCTTTTAAAAAAAAAAAGCTGATGCTGATATGAAAAAAGAACTATAGACCATTTTAACTATTTGCTACAAAAAATAGTCGGATCATCACACAATTTATCCACTGCACAAAATGGGACTACGGTCAAAATCAAGCATAACATTTTTCCAGGTTTCTCATTTTCATAGGCAGACGCTCCGCTGACGTACCAATCAGCACAATCTATATGAAGGCTCCAAAACAATCACTCAGCAATGGCTAATGCTGATCCTATACTGTCTGGTTCATGCTTCAGATGACCACTAATTCTCTCTCCAATTCATCTGCATCAGAGTCAATGAAGGGTGCCACCCACCCACAAGGCCATTAAGACAATGCTCTCCTTTTCAAGAGCAGACAAATGCGATAAATAAATAAAAATTTCAAAACACTGGATGGTGGGATTTGTATTCTGCTTGCCACTGACTTAAAAGGCAGTCAAAGCATCCTATACAGTCCATTAGCAAAGTTAATGCACAAGTGTCAAGCACAATGACCCATAAATAATACTCTGCAGCAGCGCTGAGAGGCCAGACACCCTTCTGCTTCCCTCTCGCTCCTCTACAAGGCCACATTAATTGTCTAATTCAGAGGCAATTAGTTGGCGGTGAAAGGCTATGGCCTTGTTCAAGCTGACCCTGATAAGGACGACGCAGGTCCTCTCTCTCAGTCCTGACCCAACACAGTCACACACTCAACACCACAGTCTACTGCTATTACGTAGTCTTACACAGTCAACTATAGTGTACTGCAGATTATTACCCAGTCTTCTTTTGTAAAGAACTGTAGTGGGGTCCCAAATGACATACTAAGCACGATACACTCTGCTGTCTAGTGTATGAATTTTAGAAGGGTATTATCGTCTCAAACGGCACACTCTCTGTATTGTACTAACAGGAAGTACATGCTGTTTCCCAGTTGAGGGCAAATTACGTCAAACACACCGAAGGCGATGGTGCCAGCATTAGCGAAACAGACAAACAGATCAAAATGAATTGGTACATTTTACTGTTTATGGTAATGTTTCATTTTATGCCCAACAAGATCTCAGTCACGGAGGCGCAATCGTCTCCGCAGGTGAATTTTGCTCGCACAATTTAAAATCAACACAGTGAGTGGTGGTTGAGGATATGGCTGCTGGCGATGTAAACATTTCTTTTTTTCGTTCAGCATCTGAGCCTGTTATAGCCCCTCCCCATCCGCTATGTAAGGAAAGCTGCGACCGTTGAGTACAAGTGGCCATCATTCCATGAGTGCATCATCCTGGAACTTAAAGTGCACTTTGTTTTTTGGGGGGATTTTCATTGTGAACACACTAAATCACACTATTTATACTACACAATGGCGTAGAGTAGTGCATAAGTGTGCGATTTGGGACGCACTGTGTGCTCTACCCAAAGTGCAGCAAATGTGACCACAGCACTGATTTCTGACACACTGTCATTGGGCACTCAGTAACCAGACGATGGCACTGTCTCTTTGCCCATAGACGGGTGACCCCTGTAAGGACACTGGGACTCAATCTTGGGTTTCACTCCTGGAATGCGCTTTTACACTGAAAGAGCTAACCAGAGACAACCCCAGAAATGTGCAGCATGCCATAGCCAGGAGACTGCAGAAATGAGAGGCTTTGGTTAAGCAAAGAAAAACAGCAAAATGGTGCATTTGACTCATGTTCAGCTGCTAAAGCCAAAAAAAATAACGCCAGCTCATTAGACTTTAAAATCCTCACATTCCCTGGCAGTAATGCAGACAAACCTTAGTCACTTAAAACCCAGTCAGTCAAATCTGGTGTGGGAACTCTGCATGGAGCACCAGGCCGTTCAAGTCTAAAACCATGTCAGAGATGCATTATTTTAAAGCTAATAGTAAAAATAATACATATATACACACACATTATACATTGTGTGTGTATATATGTGTGTATATATGTGTGATATATATATATATATATATATATATACATACATACATACATACATACACACACACACACACACACACACACACACACACACACACACATTAGAGCTGCAACAGCTAATCAGTAATAATCGATGATGAAAATCGTTGTGAATGAATCTCATTATGGATTAGTCCGTCTGCACACGGCACGGGGTGTGTTTACTCATTACGTTACTTCTCTTCTGAAAACACGCCTCGGAGAGTAAATACTAAACCTGTGTCCCAAATGAAGTACTGTACACTTACACTATGCACTGTGTACTCTACCGTCTAGTGTGTGGGTTTTAGAAAGGTAATATCATCTCAAATAGAACACTAGCGGGTTTTTACTATCCGGAAGTATAAGCCGCTTCCTGGTCGACGGCGCATGACGTCATACGCACGCGAGCATTAGCAGACACCAGAGTCACGTACAATGACTTTCTTCAGTTTACTGTCTGTCAGCGTTACCTTTTATTCCCAACGTGACGTCAGTCCTCATCAGACGCAGGAGAAATCATCACGTGACTGAGGAAGAAAGTCTCTAAGGCAGGAGAGCATTTTATATTAAACCCCGCGGAGATCAAACAGTGCTGCACGAGCACAAACATGTTTCTATCCAAAATGCTCCACTGTGTGTACGGGTCAGGGGAAACTGGTGAAGCTGCTTAAAAGCTTTAGTTTAATTGAAGTTTATTGTCATTATATTCTGTATTTGCGCGCTTGCAGTGTAAAGTCTGTAGTTTATTATAACGGAAGTGATGTGTTAGTAACGAGGACGCGGTGCTGATGATGCGCAGTGTAGACGCGCTGATACAGAGTGGAGCGCGAGTAAGATCTGTAATGTCTCATTAAAACATTATGATCAAAAGTAAACACAAGATAAATAATATGTCTAAAGACAGCGAGGAACAGAAACCACACGGTGCAGTGAAAGTGAGATTTTATTGTTCATTTAGGACTGGAGTTTACCACGATGCCACTGTATTTTTAAAATGGTAGTATGGTCAATACAGTAGTACCATAAGGATTGTCGTATGTGCGGCAGTTAACACTATTTTCGCTAAATCCACACATCTCGCTGCTTCTGCGGAGTACACAAGAAGGTTAGGGACACTTCATTTAACCTAAATTCCTTACCTTAATCTTTAAAGATCTCCTGTTTGCTACCAAACCTTATCTATCATTAAGCTAACCGCTGTAAGCGAGTGAGCGAGCTAATGCTATGCTAACCGCTGTGTGTAAATACTAAAATCAGGCTTCATACAAGGTGGAGGTGCTTGAATTTGGCTTTTTGAAATTTAAGTACTGGAGCCATTTTTAAGCTATTTTATAATAGTGGTGCTTAAAAAGTGCTTGAATCATAAGAAGTCAATAAACACGAAATCACTAAATAACTTTAAAGTGTTTATTTTCGATAGAACACAGATACAATTATTTCACTCAATAGATGACTCCCCACTGCAGCCCCTCCCCTCCCTCCCCTAGTCACTCATTTGGACAGACACAGCTCTGGTCCACTTCTCAGACTCCTTTTAGTTACTTTAGTTACAATCTCTCTTTTATAGTCCTTTAAAAATAAAAATAAAAAGTGTGCTTGAAAAGTCCTTGAAAGTGCTGGAATTTCATTATGAAGCATCTTTAAAACCCTGCAAAATCAGCCATGTTTGATCGTAAACAAGTCATTTCCAGACCGTTATTTATTCCTAATGTGTTCATTCTTAGTACTCTGAGGATAATTTCCATTTGCATTATTTCATTGCTTGAGGGAACGATAGATGAAATATGTGGCATATTGAATTAGTTGCTTGTATGTATGATTGTTCTTGAGTTTTTCCAACAGCCGGTTCTTCATTCTCATTAATAAAGTGTTGAGAGGAAAATCTGGTTTGTCTGTTTTCATTTATATCCATGTATTTCTGTAAATTTGATTAATTTTGTAAATTTGAATTATGAAGCAACACAACGGCACGGTATCATGATACTTCATCTGGTAGAGTATCCTAAGACACGTTTAATTAACATATGAACATGTACACTAACGGCTCATTCACTGGGACGTATGGTGAATGTGCTACATACTCCAAGACTAATAATAAAAGGCCTGAAAATCAGTACGTTTACACTGACTACGTTTACACGGACAGCAGTGATCTAATTATTGACCTTACTCTGAATAAGACAATATTGTGATTAATTTGTTTACATGAGTCGCTTTTAGAATACTCCTTTCATGTTCAGGTTTTACGTGTTATAGAACATAGAGCGATTAACCGCACACGTCATTACGTCATCACGCCACGCCGTCCAACGTCCCTCCAGAATTTCACGTATCGACATACAGTCCGTCTTCGTTATGGTACCGTATGCAGTTTTAGGTGTTTTTATTTTTAATTTTTACGAAAGCTTCAAGTGCAGTTAATTATTTTGTCGTGCTGTACGTGCAAATCGATGACTGCTGGAAGACGTGGCTGCGTCCCAAACCACGTACTTACCGTCTATATAGTAGCTGCGTATATAACATGCGTTTCTCCTACTATATAGTAGGTAAGTACGCGGTTTGGGACGCAGCCGTGCTCTCTTGTTCGCCGTAAAACGGTTGAGCACCGCCGTGTGTGATCGTGTCCTGTCGCACAATGCGGTGAGAACTCTCACACGACGTTAATAGTGTGATTAAGGTGTGTACAGGTCTGTAATACACGTCCATAATGCGACTAAAACAGGAATACTCCACATGTCTTAATTCCATTAGTGTTTACTTCGAGTATGACTTTAATCAGATTAAGATCATCGATAATCTCTGTTTACATGCTAGTTTCTTAATCAGAGTATCGTCTTAATCGGGTTAATATTGGATTATTGTTGTCCGTGGAAATGTACTGAGTGTCTATCAGTATATTGACTGATATGGTGAAATTTTCTTTGCTCATTTAACATTTACAAAAAAAAAAAAAAAAAAAAAAATCCATAACTGTCACAAGAAAGTCACCTTTCCGTTTCTCTCCAACATGACAACCTGCTTTTTTTGTCTCATTAACATGGAGACAGAAAAATAAATAAATAAATAAATAAATAAATAAATAAATAATAAAAGAGCGAGGGGATGGTGTGGAAAGACTATTTATAGCTGATATAATGCATATGATAACTTGTTGCATGGATGTTCCATAACATTAAATCTAACTCTAAACAGATAAAAAAAAAAAAAAAGTATGACATCATTCATTAATAAATGAACAATTGTAATGATTGGCAAATCACTGTGGTGCAAGAGGAATAAAAACTGTGGGCTGCAATGTTACAGGACTTGCTTGGCGTTGGGTCTCATCACACTAACCTGGCATGGATCATTTCCCTGTAGCGTGGCTTGTCGTGCTATTCTTTACTTAACTAGCTGCACGGTGAACCAAAACCATTACCAAAGGCCAACTAGAAAACAGTACACAAATTCAATCCCATCCACACTGAACAACTCCATTACAAAATCCATCACTGTGCTGGCACGGTTTCTGCAGTTTTCAGCACAGCAGCTAACGAACTGTCTTACTGCATGTTGTCTAAACTTATAAACGGTGAGAAATCTGCGGAACATCAACGCACGTTCGAAAGGGGACTCCGTATGACGTGTATTTCAAACACCTCAAATCTGACACAAAATCACAAGCATGACTTGGAGGTGATTATCTCACCTGCCTACAAGTGAGCAAATCTGCAAAAGCATACACTCTTACTGCACTTAACATCCTGCCTAGAGTTACACAATACACTGAAATGAACCTGAAGACATAAACACAGCACAGGTGACGCTTCGTGAACTGCAGAACGGTCTTGTACGACATAATGATCGAGCTAAGTGAGGCAAACTTCTTATAAGTGGACTGACACCACCATCTAAATGAGTGGATCTGCCCCGACAAAACAACGCAGGATTACAAAACGCTGTAGAGACAGTAGAGAATCATCATTTTGTTTCTGCTGAGGGGAAAAAAAAAAAAAATTCATTCACAAAACTCTTAATGCCACTAGCTAGGCTATTTATAATAATCATTTTCTTCCTAGATAATTCAATATTTTTAAAAACATGACCGCCGATGCCATGAAAACACCATCGATAGACCACCGACAGGTGAACAAGGCCCTAAGCAAGCCGAAAGATGTAGGACTATATATGGAGCCACCTGGTCAGATTTGAAAATGCATACTTTTGCACATCCCATATAAAACAGAACTAAATCATGAAAATAAATAATCACTACCAAATTCTCACTACATTTACGGATTTAACTGCAGCAGTGTTATTTCCTCGATGCAGTATCACGCTGCATGAATATGAAACCTCACCCGAGTAGAACGTCAATGTTTAAGTCAAGTAACATGCACCGACACAAATACTGTATTGTTTTTATAAGTGCATTAAAACAACAAACAAACACTTGATCACTTAAATACCATTCCAAAACGATAAGCCATCACACTACAGACAGAGAAGCACACTCTACTGACGCCCAAGGAGAATAATCACTGAAATGAAGAACTGGACTCACATTCTGAATAAAGACACCGGTAAATAGATCACGATTTATTCCTTTTTATGGGGACCACAATGGGGGACTAGAGGAAAGAGAGCATAAAAATGATATTACAATCAAATCAAACAGCCGGATATTGCAGCCAAACACAGGATTTGAAGCCACCACATCAGCTTGTCCATGTCAGCTCCTCACTTGGTGCACAGAAAGCTGGTAATTCTGCCAAGTATACCTGGCACACAGCAGCACTCTGTGACCACCTACTCTGAGCGAGTGAACGGGTGTCGGGGCACGAGTGGGATGGGGCAAGGTGAGGCTGGTGGGCGGCCGAGCGGCAGGAGCTTCCTGCCTCGTGAGCCCGTCTCGCAGCGGGATCAAACTGGCTGCCGCGTGAATCACACCACTCCCACCACCAACACAGCCACTTCTGCTACCACAATTAAAAGCAATCTGGAGAGAGAGAACGAGAGAGACTGGAGTGCTAAAAATATGCAACAAACCACACCACTTAATAATCGTGCAGCAGATTTCAAATGACTATCTGATGTTCTGTGAAGTGACCACATTTTCAGATGCTAAAGGAAAAAAGCAAAACGGGCAGACTCTTAAAAATGCACTGCATCACATCTATTTTTCTCCATCATCAGCAGAGTGTTTAAAAATCCTAATGCTTTAACAGTGTCAAGATGATCCAGACTGGAGGAACAGATTTGGGGGGGCTGGGGGGGCAGGGGGAGTTGTACATCCTGAGACTAAAGCTGGGGCTGAGAGATTGGAGAAACCACAATACTCTCACCTGAACTGGTGCAGACATTTAAATAACGGCGACGAATTGACTTTTCCATTACTTATGAGCAGGAACACTATCTCCAAAGTAAATAATGCCCAGAGGGGGTGCAGCAGCTCCCCAAATCACTAAATACAAAAATACCTAAATGCCCCAGGCTCCCATTCCTCTGCGAGCTGCCCAATGGTGGAAGGAACCTTTGATCAGTTTTGGGTGCTGTCTATTTGCATTTCATAATGAGATCAAAACGCTCAGTCCGACACCCTGGTGAAGCCACTACATCAAACCTGCAGCAGATTCAGGCTCAGCAACAGCATTTATCCTTTAGCCTAAGCTGAAAGGCACCTGTGTTCTTCTCCTTTCTTCCACACATTTTGCTGCTGAGAAATACACGCAGCAGTAATTACCACCGCATGCTCATTAAACTCCTCCCGCATTCTGAAATCGGGCGAATGCTGTGTCTGAACCCTCTCCTTATCTCATATATAGTGTTCCATATAGGGCGTCGGCCATTTTGTAGCGGTGTCCGAATTCTGAGCGAACGACTTCATTCCGTACGTTCATTCACTCGTTTATACCCACAATGCACTGTTTCCCATACTCCAACGCGAGACGGCGATAGAGCGCAAAAAAAAATAATAAACAACTTTATTCGCAACTTTTACAAATGTAACTTTTTATCAATTAAAATGCGTCTATCAAGGCATTCTGAAGTGAGATGATACGTGACTGATTGGCAGAGAGTTTATTTTCAGCCACTTACTAGTTTGCGATGGAACTGTTAAATGACCAACTGTACACGTCCAATGATAATATGGTGGATTGTTCACGTATATTAGTTAACACGTGTATATAGAGTACTCGCATACATTGGAAAATGTACTGACGACTTTTTAATGAATTTAGGGACCGACGGGGGAGGGGGAGGGGAGGGGGGGGATATATTTAGCTGCATTTGGTTCTTACAGGAGTCGGAAGGATCGAATCGTCAGTTATCGAGTTAACAGCTGGATCCATTTTGTCTAATGTCTTCTTACCGATAGATGGCATCTTTGAGCTAACAAAGCACGTCTTAAAGTTTCTCTTTCTGAAATACGCCTTTTTCTTCTCCTCAGGAAAGTGAAGTTTCACCAAAACCACAACTGACAAGTAGAGTTTTCACCAGGTTTACCTCCGGAGTCGCCTTGACGATACCGACAGGAAACACCGTGAAAATGAAACGCCGCAAAAATACTGCTTTTCTACTTTTGTTTTTTTTTAATAAACTTAAAATAAACGTGACAGACAATAGTGTTTTCATTTTTAAATATAATAAATATATTTATTAAATATAATAAAAGCATAATAGTACATAAACATTATCCATCAACTAGTTCAGTAAATGTGACAAGTGAACAGTGAGAACATTAACTTCACTGTTTTACGATACAATCCATAACGTCCGAGACTGACGTCCGAGCGCTCTGGTATTTATACGTGTGTGTGAATTCGCTCCCGCTCTCCCCACATATTGGACTATTATAGGGAATAGTGAATGAGTGAAGGAGTAAGCGATTCCAGACACAGCCAAATGGATGTTTAGGATTTCATTTGCCAGCTCATATTTGCAGAAAGCCACTGCTGAGAGCTCTTGTTTTTGACAGGCTATCAGTGCTGGACAATGCATGAGGCCAAGACTGGGTCTAGTGCAGGTGTAACTGACCCAAATCTCTAGTCAGCAATTACGGTGTTGCAGATACTCAAGGAAAATGCTGCTTTACAGTCCTGAGGAGTGGCGACCATACTGATGGCTTCATCTGCAGGCACCCACACACGCCACAGCGGCATATTTTCAGACTGCATGATAAGATTGCGGCTTATGCTACAGCTGCATTTTATATAAAAGTTTGAAATTTCTTAGGATAATGCCTTTAAGCTGAGCCGTACGAGTACGCACAGGGCCACAGACACTGATGTTATGGAAACCTGGGATTCTCATTAGAAGCAGCCACCACAAGGCCTGAATTCTGTCAGAGTAGGGCTGCATGATTATGGACAAAATCATCATTTCTGATCAATACTGAGATCACGATTATTGATTGATTTTAGGGACGACGTATTTATATTACACTTTCACATTTAAATAAACAGACCGCAACTTCCACCTCCATGTCGTGCTACATTCCTGCTCATGTACAAATCTTTACATCAGATTAGACCGGTCCTTAAAGTGCATCATCTCGTAGAAGCAAAATATAAATAAAATTGTACCCAGAATATAGGATAAGTAAAATAAAAATACCATCAACCAAATGAAAATATACATGAAATATAACGATATTCAACCAAATGAAAACAGTTCAGGCGAATGCAGGAAAGTCAGTAACAGTGTTTACAGGAGGAGAGACGCAGACTGATCACCCAATAGAGCGCTGCAGGGACGACATCATTCTGTACCGGAACCCGGACGTCATCATCGCACCGGTTTCCTCCACAAAAACCCAATAGGATTTTCACACAGACTTTTGGATTACTGCCAAAAATAATCTCTGATCAACAAAAGTCTACAACACTAACACGTTCTGTCCATCGAGATCATTTTCACAAATGAACAACGTTTATGAAGTCTGAAGCCTAAATACAATCTCCAGAAATAAACATCTAACCGTACGCTATAAACGCTCTACACCACGGTCGCTCCACTTCACCATCACCGTCACCATCACCGAGCTTCCCACAACTTCTCCAAACTTTATTTAAAACCTTCTCCAGAATACGGATTTCCTCTGTGGATGAATCATCATCTACGTGTTTTGGGGAATCGTGCGCAGCAGACCTGAACCAGTTCATCTACAGAGTGTTTCCCTGTTCCGCGATGACGTTTACTGTCCCCGACGACGTCTGTAGTGCCGTTTAGAAACTTGTTAGCAACCGCCTTTTTAAATACGCATAAAAGCTGTAAAACTATGTAGCGAGTGGGGTATTACTGGTGTACTTTGCGGTAGAATAAAACGTGAAGATATTATGAGCTTGTGTTCACCACAGACCTTATTTCAGGCTTTTAACCAAAACCCCATGAAAAAACCCACTGACTTCGGGACGATGGAACCGGACGGGCTAAAATGCTAACTCGTGTCCGGGTTTTGGCGTTACAAAATGACGTCATCCGCGCGCCACTCTGCGGTGACTGGCTGTACGTTTAGGAAGCGCTTGATCTGATACGCAGCGGAGGACGAACTTTAACCGTACATATCGCAGTCGATCGTTCATGTCATCGTGGACCGTCAAAATGGCAACCCAGATCGATATTCACTTAATCGTGCAGACCTGTGTCAAAGTCGTAAGCTCAGACACTGAATTTCTGATGAGCATCTGCTAAACATTAAACATGTCATCAGCAGTGTGTGGAGCTGACTGGTAAGGGAGAATCTGTTAACCTGAGAGCGGCAGAATTAACCTCATCTACACTCTTGTTCAGGAAGACGTCAGCAACACGTCTCATAAGAAGCTGGACAGAAATGGGTCTCAGCCATTTTGCTCTAGCCTACAGTTGTGGAAAACACACGCTTGCCTTTTGTCTTGAGCCCTGTATGTCATTCTGTTTAAAAACAGATGATGGCACTGTGATCTTTAGAAATATATATTATATATACACACATATACACACACATTATATATATATACACACACACATATACATATATATATATATATATATATATCTCTCTCTGAAACTATCAAAATGAACTCTGCTGCTTGGGCCACATTAATGCACAAGTCATTTTCAATCACATAAGAACTCCTTTTTTATCATCATTTAAAAACTGCCAATTTCACTCCTTGGTTTATACTCGGGATGAAAGTTAGCGGTTTCACCATAAACCACGATAAAATTCCCAACGGTCAGTGTTACCGTGTCGCATTTAATGATCATTAAAACCGTGTGAGATTGTTGTGGTTTGTAAAACTCGTGATAAATGCTGTCCACACACCCAGCATGAGTGACACTGGTGCAGCATGCAACACTGCCTTTTGAGCGTGAAAACGGACGTTCGGCATGAACCGAACGAGTCAGAGTCACGGCGCAGATCAGCAGGAGTCAGATTTCATTTAGCACGTGCCGAAAGTGTGGCGAGACGGCGGAAGATTTGGTTTAAATGAAGCAGGTTTGTCATTGCTCTGTTTTGTTGTGTTTTTCATTAAGAATAAAAATGAAGCCAGCATTCGAGCGGGTGCCGCCCCGATTGCCGCTAATTTGGACCCGAAAGTGAAATACGCGCGGCCGCACAGGTGTTCGAAAGCGATTTAAAAGCGAGGGGGGGAAACAGGGAAAAGGCCACCGAAGCGCCACAGTCCCCTTTCACAGCGACTTTCTTCTGGCGAGCTCAGCAGACAGGGACACCATCTTCCCTCACGTTTCCCCTCAGCATTTTTATCAAATCCAAAATATGACCACACTTCGGATTTGTTCCTCTTGGAAGGTTGGAAATTCTCTAACTGAACTAGATGATCTCAGCGAGCCTAGTGACGACCATCCACCACTTTACAGCCACGTAGAAAAGCTGCTGAAATCATTCCAGTCTGTGTATCAGTAGGTTTTGGACATTTCCAGCACATTTGATAACACTGATAACCGTGATAGTTTTGGTCATGATCGTCGTGATATGGAGTTTACATACCAGTAGATCTCTAGTTTACACTTTCGGATGCATATCTTTCACCAGAGGCAACCTAGAGCTCTGCGGAACCTTGACTCGTAATACGTAAGACCCTCAATCGTCTGCAACCAGCTTTGAAGCGTTTAGGAGGCTGCAATAAAGACCGATCTAAAGAATCTAACTGCAAGCTAGAGCACGACCCCTAATACTGCAATAATCATTTTTGACCTTGATGAATGATCTTTTCTTACGCACATTGCTTATTGATATTTCTTAAAGGTGTTGGCTAATGGAGTTCTACTGAGATGATTAAATGAGTTGCCGCAATCCGGATTAGCCCAGTCTCATCTCTCTAGCATAGACTACATTATCATAGAGAACAGACGTGTGCGTGCGCTGGGTTGTAAATTCCTGCTGCCGACATCTCCAGGGGAACGGCAGAGCGGTGACTGCACGCCGACCTACATTCATCCCAACCGCATGCACAATATATATGTGAATAGATAAATATAGCACTGCACAGCACCAAGACAAAGAGTCCTTATCAGATAGGAAGAGTTCAAATTCCACAGGTGAGATTCACATCCTCTCTCCTGCTCCAACGGCTCATCCTCCTCTTATATAACTCGTGCATCAATCTTATTATTCCCTGCAATACAGCCTAAGAGTAGTGTGAATGTCAGCAGTCTGATGAACCACACTCGCTCGCTCACATAATAGAGGCAGGCAGCGTAGCGGCTCGTTCGGTCTCATTCCGCACATACAAGAGTGAACGTCTTCAGAAAAAGCCATCAAAGTGCCTTTTCCTTAGATTTCAGCCAGCTTCGGTTAAAACACAGCGGCTGCTCTTTCTACGTACGGTATTAAGTGTGTGTGGGGGGGGGGGGGGTTTATACTGGTATGTCTCCACAGAATGATATTAGCAAGTTGACGAATGAGGTCTATTAATCAGGAACGACTAACCCGCTCTTTGAAGACACTTCTACAGATTTCAAATGTGAAAAACGTCTTTTACTGTTGTTATTTACGTGTTTTGGTACTGCCACAAGTTATACTTGTATATCTCTATAAAGCTGTGCTTTGTCCGTTGTTAAAAGTTTTATACAAATACAACTGAACTGACTGAATAGTAGAACACATAACAGACAAAAGTGGCAATTAGTGGTCATCACTGTGCGAACGAGTAGCATTTCCTTCTCCTCTCCACAACTCCGTTAATAAATTCTACACGCTCACTTGTCTTGGGTTACAACCCGCTAATTAAAGGTGCTCGTACAAGACCGGGCTGTATCCTTATACACCGCTTTCTGCATACAGAAAACGCCGAAATCCATTCGCTGTGTCGGTTCACAACGCAGGCCAAGGACAAAACAAGCGGATGTCACGAGAAGCATTAAGGTGCGGCGATGAAACGGAGCGTACCAGCATTTTCTCCAGGTAGTAATGTTTGTATATGGAGCCGTGTGTGCGGCGAGGCAATGAAAGAGGAGCAGTACAAATCTGGAAGAGAATTAATACCTCCTGAACCCAAACACACCTCTTGGAAATTACAAATCTTTTCAAAAGCAATGTAACTGCATTTCCTAAAATACAACTCCTAGAACTTTCATTTATGAGAAAAGGTGATTTTTTCTTTTTTTTTTTTTTTTTCAAAGCCTGCTGACACTTGCAATTTCAGCATCGAGTATTTAATTTGAGGTTTTGATTCCGGGTTTATCAAATGAGGGATAAATAAATAAATAAATAAATAAATAAATAAAAATCACGAAACAAATAAAGAAATTAGGGCAGTAGTGTCTGGGTGATCACTGAACTATACGCTTGTATAGCCTTGCACAGACCGATGTAAACATCTGCTGCACAGAAAAAGGAAACATGAGGGAGGTGAAAACATGCTCCTACATGCACACGGCATGTCTTTCATGGATATGAACCACATACATATTGCTCTGACTGCAATGAAGCCACAGCAGCAATTCTATTGGCAATAAATGTCAACTGATTGGAAAGCTCATTCTAATATCAATTTCCATCTCCGCTCTTTAAAAGGCAATCAGCATGGTTTCATCTCTGTATATCACATGCTACTTGAGAAGATGACACAGCAATGGCACTCTCTTGCATAATGGACTTGTATCAAGGCATCTGGCATGAATAATACAATCCATGAATAGGAGATTTTGTCTGAGGCTCATTTCAGATAGGTCTGCTTCTCTGAATATCAACACTTTCGGCGCTCACATTTCTGCCTGAAAAACAGCTTCTATTTTCTCTGTTTGAAAAACGAACACTCTTAAATATTAACACTTAAAAAAATCAGTTCAGGACTGCTTCCTCCACAACATGAAAGTAACGCTCGCCAATCATTTTCGACCTTACATTTGCAAAATAATTCCATGCAAAACATCTCGACAGGAAAAGAAACCGGGATAATTTCACACATTAACCTTGGCCGTCCCCTCCTGCAGGAATTCTGCGCTGATCTGGCACACTGATTGAATTTAAGTGGAGTGACTGCCACCTGCATGCATGCAAATGCATCTTGATGGGCAGAAAGCAAAAACAATAATAATAATAATAATAATAAAATAAAAATCCTTGGCAACGACTGCTCTTACCTTCCAGCCGCTGCCGGCCTCCCTGTAGTAGGGGAAATTATCACAGATCCACTGGTAGATTTCGCTCAGGGTCATTTTCTTCTTTGGCGAGCTGTTGATGGCAAACGTGATGAGGCTGGCGTAGCTGTATGGTGGCTTTCCATCTTTGTGCTGTTGTACCTCCTCCTGGTCCAGCGTAGTGTTGGGGTCCAGCAGGGCACTCTTCTTAGCCATGCCTGGGCCATGGGCACTCTGGGCATCAGCCTTTTGGATGGCGGCCCGCATGGTCAGCTGCGGCAGCCAATCCATGGAGGTTAAACTGCTCTCCAGCTCCGAGGTCATGGTGGATGGCGCAGATGGAGACTGGGCAAAGATTGGGGGCAAGCGCAGAAGCTCCTTCAGACTGGAGCCCAAGCGCCTCAGCAGATTCCAGGTCAAAACTGCAGGGAAAACAAAACACATCGGGGTACTCAGTTCACTACACGAAATCAAACCAGTTACCCTATGAGGTATCAGGAAGAAACCCTAGCTGCAAGTGTTGGCTAACATGGTGATTAAATAAACTGCCGTGACTCACGTCAAACCTATGCAGCTTGTTTGAACAGTTTTCACTCATTATCGGAACACATTCTGTGCACACGTTTCGGTCTTAAAAACCAGACCTGGGTGATCGAACATAAATGCTCATAACCGTGAAAGGTAACTGTCCAATCAAAACACAGAGTGGTAATATTTACTTTATTTCAGAACAGCCAAAAGAAAAAGGGTCCGTGTTGTAATTAGCAACCCAGTGCTGTGGAGCGCACGCACACACACACACACACACACACACACACACACACACACAGGTCTGTAGTGCAGGCTGACCAAGCTGTCTGGCCCACCTCCTACCTCTGTCCTACACACAGTGGCTCAGATTACAGCAGTGTGAGTCAGCGTTCCAACGCTGCAGAATTGTTTTCACAACTGCCAGCCAAATGGAGGAATGGCTCACGAGGAATTCAGATTCTCCCGAGAGCCTACGGGTAGTAACCCTCTCTTCTATGCCTTCTCTTCACTCACTCCACCCAGTCTGAGTTGTAAACAAGGCACAGGATTGTCAGCGTGCCTTGTGCCAGCTTGTGGCTGCACCCTACACCCACAAACAACCTTGTGTTTTAGGCACCATGCCCTCATTGCTCCTAAAATAGAAGGGAAAAAGCCTGGGGGGGCACTTCAGGCAAAGGTACACAGACAACATGCCTAGAAAAAGGAACAGGCAAGGGATATAATATTTCACCCAACATTCCACATAATATTCTGGGAGGAAAAACTAGATTGAGAACCTCAGGAGATCCGAGACACATGCTCTCCTTCAGAGAAGAGAAAATGCTGGTGAAAAACAGGGACGCTTCTAAAATCTGTTGGTTGGTGGTATGATGCACATTTTCCCTCTTCATGATACTTGAGATTTTTCATAAAAAGTGAGTCACACCCCTCGGGTTTAAGATGAGGTTTAGGATTATCATCATGTAAAAGATGTGCTCAAATCTCACACCCTTTCTAAACAATACTAAAGTCAAATTCACTGCAGACTGATTCAGTTCATCTTTGGAGGTTTCTGAATTAGATGCACATGGCCATTATTTGGACCATCCTCCAAGCAGAAGAAGAAAATAAAACTGCTGTCAGAAAGTCCATCCCGGAACTGAAAGCGGGTAGCAGTGTCCGACGGTCCGACGTGACCGTTACTGCTGACAGGGTGATACGAGTAGCAGCTCTACCTGCACTCTCCAGAGATTGTTTATATGCAAACTACACGAGTATGTATGGATCATATCTTTCACTGAATACCTTCTGTTTTGTTGTTACGATTATCAGCTGCTTTAGAGGATGTGTCACGATCGCGGAGGTGCGCTAGTCACACGTCGGTTTGCACGTGCAGTTAATTATGATACGCCGTGTCATACTGTACACTTATGTTCATATTATCATATAATGTGCATTTATAATTTATCTGCCTAAGAGTTGAAGACTATTTAACCCAGGTTACTGACAATGTGAGGTATCGTGCAGTGAACGGGTACAGATACATTGTAATCATATTATACTCATTTATTTGTTCTACAGGCCACAACTACACAACGTCCCATAACTTTCCACAATTAAATGCAACTGTGCATCTGTGTGAGCAGTAGGGATGTCACAAGAACCAATACTTCGGTACCAACATTGTTAAAACGTGACGGTATTTGTTTTTCAGCAGTAGCGTGGATACCGTTGGTAATGAAGGTACCGAGGTTGCAATTCTTCCGGACCTGATGGGGGCAGCAAATACACGTAAGTGTTTTAATCGGTCCACAAGCGGTGAAGAAGAAGAAGAAGAATGCCTACAAGCACACGGGAAAAACTACAGAGGATGGCCACAAGTTTAGCTCCGTCCCGGTGTGCAACCGATGCTATGGTTCATTTCAAACAAAGCGAGGAAACACCTGGAATTTGGCGGAATACCTGAAAGACGGTCCTATATTATGTTTGTTTGAGGCAACTGCATCGTGGCCGTGAACACAGCTAACATTATGCTCCATGTAATGTTAGCGACAGCCAGTTATTTGTTAACGACGCTAACACATTACAATGTTGGGCCACCAGCCCGTGTCCTGTCAGCTAAATGTAACCTACTGTTACTAATAATTATTCACATGTTCATGCTTTTAATGAATCTTTCTGTCCTGCCACCATATCAGTGAATTTAAACTAATGCTGGCATTCAGAGTATAAGGGGGGTGTGTGTGCGCATTTAGGAGTGTACCTTAGCACTTGTTATTAGCACTTAGTTTTATTAGTTATTAATAAAGTCAGACAGTGTTTGATAACTAAAATATCTCTCTCTCTCTCTCTTTTTGCCAGTATTAGCCAGAGGAGGGTGTCCTCCAGGAGAGTTTAATTTTTTTATTTTATTTTTAATTTTTAAACCACACCGTGGTATCGACTTTAATATCGAGAATCGTGTACTTATGGTGGTATCGGTACCGACGACTAGATTTTTGGTATGGTGGCAGCCCTAGTGAGCACTACCGAATGGATGTTCACGGAGAAATATTGTGAACGGATGTCACTGACTGCCTGTCATGTGAAAATAAATATAAGCTCGAAGAAGATAAACTTCCTCCAGTGTCCGATTCTTTGACCGGAATCATTGTTCATATTTGTCCACTTTGAAATCGGTGAACTTAAGTCAACGTAGCCATGTGCTATCCCACAACTACACTCCTTGCAATTCCTACTACATGTATGTACCATTCAATCTTAACCCAAACAAAGCACACAGACTACTTGGCACATTGGGGAGAAATAAGAAAGAAGGAAAAGAAAAAGGTTAATGCTTTAAACCTCACCCTCTTCCAACGGGCCTGCTGCTGTTTTGACCTTGTGTAAATGGTCCAGATGCTGTGGAAAATCTCCTAAGTGCCATCTTAATTAGTGCACCTCAGCGGAGGCAGGCATTAAAACACAACCAGCATCTCCCTTCATTAGCCTAAACCCAGGGAGTAAAGCAGGGCACAGGGGGGCATGAGCCTGCTGGCACAGGACAGCGAGAGGCCTGGCAGCTGCTCTGCTCCAACACAGAGGTCAGCCGGTCCAGCCCATTGAAGCCAGCACACCCTCGGGAGCACACACATGGAAGTTCTTTGATTCTCTGCACATTCCACAAAAGAGCAATGCTGTTTTTAAAAATACTACAAGCCTCTGTTCATGGAGAAGAAGTAGGCCGTGGTTTAAGATTAGGCAATTATGTTAATTACCTATTATGTTAATTACCTATTATGTTGTGCTTTATGAGTCTTCCTGGTGTATTACATCACTGCTCAAGACAGTGTGTGCACCGCAAGGAGAACCTTCGCAAAGCACCGACTGCTTTGGAAAACAACAACCTTAATATGACACACCTTTTCTATAACATACAATAGCCATTCAACACAAAATCAAGTACTAGGTCTACATAGTAAAGACACCAATTAGTGTCATTATGGATTAGTACGTCTGCGCACGGCACGGGGTGTGTTTACTCATTACGTTACTTCTGTTCAGAAAACACGCCTCGGAGAGTAAATACTAAAGTTGTGTCCCAAATGAAGTACTGAACACTTACACTATGCACCGTGTACCGTCTAGTGTGTGGATTTTAGAAAGGTAATATCATCTCAAATAGAACACTAGCGGGTTTTTTACTAACCGGAAGTATAACCCGCTTGCTGGTCAGTGGTGCTTGACGTTATATGTGCAGAATGCGACGCTGCTAGCTTTAGCTGATACCCAGAACCACCGACAATAACTTTCTTCAGTTTACTTTCTGTCAGCGTTACCTTTTATTCCCCTTTATTTTTTACTATCCGGAAGTATAAGCCGCTTCCTGGTCGACGGCGCATGACGTCATACGCACGCGAGCATTAGCAGACACCAGAGTCACGTACAATGACTTTCTTCAGTTTACTTTCTGTCAGCGTTACCTTTTATTCCCAACATGACGTCAGTCCTCATCAGACGCAGGAGAAATCGTCACGTGACTGAGGAAGAAAGTCTCTAAGGCAGGAGAGCATTTTATATTAAACGCCGCGGAGATCAAACAGTGCTGCACGAGCACAAACATGTTTCTATCCAAAATGCTCCACTGTGTGTAAGGGTCAGGGGAAACTGGTGAAGCTGCTTAAAAGCTTTAGTTTAATTGAAGTTTATTGTCATTATATTCTGTATTTGCGTGCTTGCAGTGTAAAGTCTGTAGTTTATTATAACGGAAGTGATGTGTTAGTAACGAGGCACCGGTGCTGATTACGTGCAGTGTAGACGCGATAATTATTAGTTTCTAATTATTATAGATATAAATTATATAACAAAATTACTTTTTATGGATGCACAAAAAGCACTGAATTAAACTCCAGTCGTAAATGAATAATAAAATCTCACTTTCACTGCACCGTGTGGTTTCTGTTCCCTGCTGTCTTTAGACATATTATTTATCTTGTGTTTACTTTTGATCATAATGTTTTAATTAGACATTACAGATCTTACTCGCGCTCCACTCTGTATCAGCGCGTCTACACTGCGCATCATCAGCACCGCGGCCTCGTTACTAACATGTCACTTCCGTTATAATAAAGAACAGAAGTTACACTGATACAGCATATAACGACAATAAACTTCAATTAAATTCAATCTTTTAAGCAACTCGCGACAGCATCACTGTCGTGCTTCCGTGCTACACAAACTCCGCTTTATAAAGTTTGATCTTCTCCGCGGTGGTTAATATAAAACGCTCCCTGCCTTAGAGGACTCGGAGGTTACACACTTTCTTCCTCAGTCACGTGACGATTTCGCCTCCGTCTGATGGAGACTGAGGTCATGTTGGGAATAAAAGGTAACGCTGACAGAAAGTAAACTGAAGAAAGTTATTGTCGGTGGTTCTGGGTATCAGCTAAAGCTAGCAGCGTCGCATTCTGCACGTATAACGTCAAGCACCACTGACCAGCAAGCGGGTTATACTTCCGGATAGTAAAAACCCGCTAGTGTTCTATTTGAGATGATATTACCTTTCTAAAACCCACACACTAGACGGTAGAGTACACAGTGCATAGTGTAAGTGTACAGTACTTCATTTGGGACACAGGTTTAGTATTTACTCTCCGAGGCGTGTTTTCAGAAGAGAAGTAACGTAATGAGTAAATCTCCCCCGAGCCACACGCAGACGTACTAATCCATAATGAGATTCGTTTACAACGATTTTCATAACTGATTATTAGCGATTTTACACTATTTTTAGCGTATTTATGCATTCTTTTTCATGGATGCACAAAAAGCACTGTATTAAACTACAGTCCTAAATGAATAATATATATTCTGGTGTGTGTGGGTGTGTGTATTGGGTTCTTTTCTGCTTTGGACAAAGAGTTGTGTAAAGTGTTAAGCTGAAGTTTATATTTGTAACACTCAGTTCGTGTATTTTATTTTAAATAAACCAAAAAAAAAAAAGAGTACTGAAAGTTTAGTTAGTTTAAACCTACCATTTAAGAGCGCTCAACATTCCACATAGTTTTTGCTAGCGAGGTATCTACCGATAACTGCATCATACCAAATAAGTGCTACGATGAAAATTTTCACCCATTGGATCTGCCACACTTGACGGTCGGCTTAGATTTGTGTTCAGATTTGGTCCAAGTCATTTAAATGTGAAATTTCATCAGTTGTAAAAGTCTTACCACCTGATGCACTGAAACTGATGTCAAGTTTCCTGTTACTCTGGCAACGGAGGTGTTGCGAGGCTGATCTACTCGGCCCTTAGTCTAATAGTAATAATTAAAACGCTGTTCTTCATTAACAGTACTTCTTCTATATGGGGTCATAATGTCAAAAACATTTGCCAATCAATCATTCTAAAGACTTCATCAATTCGGAATGAGGACCTCTACACTTACAAAGCAGATCTTTGGACATTTTGTAATTAAATCAAAATCACGCAAGGTGCATTCTGAGAGGCAAAGAGAAAAGCACATAACTCCATTACCAACGATTCCAAACAAAAACAATCCAGGGACAGGAGTCAGAACTGGTTGTTAAAATAAGCAGATAGGAACGAACACAAACACGAACACACACAAACCTGAAATCAAATTCAATGCAGACTGATTCTTGTTATCTTTGGAAGCTTGCATCATTCAATCTATCCTACAGCCAAGTAAAGCAAAAAAATGAAGCTCATCAAGTGAGTGATGAAATGTCTTTACTGCTACTACACAAAATAACCAGCATTAGCACATCATTAGGATTGCAAAAAAAAAAAAAGCCATCAAGATACATAGTATCTAAATGAAAAAGAAGAGTTATTTCCTCATGATTTTAAGAGTAAAAGAAAACTGAAAAAGGAAACGCATAAACAGATGTTTCACACAGTTTCTGATTTTTAGAGATCTCAATCATTTCAGATGACAAAAAATAAATAAGCAGCATCTGCCGATAGGAACAGTATGAGCGAATCAGAGTTGGGTGTGTGTGTGTGTGTGTGTGTGTGTGCGCGCACGCATTAGTAGGCAGTCGTGTGTGGTGGAACAGTCCTGTTGGAGGATAGTAATTTGGCTTAGGCAGAGGGGAACTGCACTTTGTGAGATCCCTCCACACCGCCTGAAGATCTGGCACGCCGCCTCACAACAACAACAGTGATGTAACCTAGTAACAAGGCCTTGACATCTCCACTCCTAACCGAAACGTGGGCCATAGCTTCCATATCAACAGCATTATTACAGTGTGGCAAGGCCTCATATTGCCTTAGCGATTACAGGAGGGAAAAACAGGGAGGGGTGGGAAAGCCTCTCACCTGCCCTGAAGTCAATGGGATATTCCTCACTTTTTCCAGCCCCGAGGCACAAGTCTTATTGGGCCATTTTAAAAAATGAGAAATACAAAAATAGCAACGGCTTACTTTTGTGTTTTGGAGAATTAGAGCGCTGTATCGGTCTGCCAGAGTCATCCTACACCTTGTCTTCAGAGGAAGGTAAAAAGAAGTGGCTTACAATGTCAGTCTTCCCTCTCCATTAAAGGCTTCATGGTTCTGCTGAAACCTCACCAGGGTGAGAGAACATTAATAACCAATCCGTTACTTGCGTTTTTGGACATCATTACTGTTCTACTCACCTTTCTGCCGTGCACACTGTTTGGCTCATTGCTGCATCCAGCAGACCAGAACTCACAACTTGGTCTATTCTAAGGCCCACAAGGATCTCCGGTGTGTCAGTGGCTGGGCTTCTTTAGTGGAGAACCCAGCTTCAGACTAGCAGATCTGATGTGTGTGTGTGTGCGCGTGTGTGGCGGGAGGAGGGGTGGGGGTTTGGGGGGTGCGGCTTCTTCTCAACCGTGGAAGGAGATGAGCTGCAGTAATAAGGCTTGACAGCTCGGATGGTGTGTCCGCGACGCACACCGTTGTTGGCTGCCAGGGGGACCAATTCCCACCACAAGTCTACAGGATCCCCCTCTGCGCATGTACTGCATAATTAATCTGCCAATCAGAAGCAAAGTACCTCTGAGGCTGTGATGAGATAGAGCTACATATTCACGCAGGTGGCTGCTAATCCTAGATGTGGCACCAGGTAAATAGTAGGTTAATGAGAAAGCCACAAGCATTTCAGCAAAATGAACAGCAAATTGCTGCTAATCGCAGATACCTGCATTCCTTATGTTGTGAATAAAGATGCACGTGGAAGAGCAGTAATATTAAAATGGTACCACAGATGATTTTATCCTTCACATCTGAAACACACAACCTTTATTTACAGATGCAGATACAGCACCCAAGCACATGGAGCAAAAAGCCTCAGACAGCGTTCATACAGATGCTTCAAAATAAAATTCCAGGACTTTCAAGGACTTTTCAAGCATTAAGGACTATACAAGAGACGTCATTCAAACACTCTTGTATATTATATTTATTATAATAATAAACAACAATAATACAACCAAATTTCATATAGCGCCTTTTCCAGCCATGCTGGACTAAATGTGCATTTCCCAGACACTGCTTCGTCTTCACCATAATGTCAGGAAACTCCAAGTGAGTGCCCGGAGCACTGTTGCCAACAACTTCCAATGGAAAGTTGCTAAATGTCGCTGTATGATGTCACACGGTAATTAGCATATTCCTTACGTCACTGCATATTTGCATTCTGCCTAGAGTCAGCCGTTTACAACTGTTTGCTTGTGTCTTACTCGGCGCCCGCACTGTATTTTAATACGGTCCAATTCCCAATAAAGCGGTTCTCATTTACATATCTTTCCCTTTCTGTTGTCAGACAACGGAACGAGTATGAAATAGTGAGTGAAACACGGCTTATTAAGAGACTCCACATTAACCAGCAGTCACTTTCCAGCCATTTCCAAGCTGCTGCTCTGCACTGCTAACATCCTGACTTTACAAACACAACGTCATCGGACAAGATCACCAGACACACGAGTTAAAGACAACGGCTGTGCTGGGAGTTTGGTGATATTTACATGTAAAATGATTACTCAGCGCCAAAGTTAGAAGCAACATCATGTCTTCCTTATTCTCTCTCCCACTGAATGTGCTCCTCCCTCCCTCCCTCACTGACTGAGCAGAGTAACCGCAGAGAGAGGAGTACCTGCTGGGGGAAAGCAGCACTTCACACTTGCAGGGCAGTACTGGTCACTCTCTCCTACAGAAAGTAGCTATTGTTTGTCCAAAAGGTCGCTAGATTTGTCACTAGATGCCTTTTTTTTGGGGGTGAAAAAAAGGCACTAAAGGGGCCTGAAAAGTGGACCAAAGCTGTTTTTGTTCAAATGAGTAAGCGAATAGCCGGAAGGGGAGGGGCGTCATATCGAGTGAAAGGATTGTATTTGTGTTCCATCAAGAAGTAAACACTGAAGTCATTTTGCAATTCAGTATTTATTGACTTTTATCATTTAAGCACGTTTTAAGCGCCTAGATAAAAGCACTAGATTAAAAATGGCTTTTTTTTTTTTTCAAGGTTTTCCAGTACTTACATTTCAAGAAGCCAAATTCAAGCTCCTCGTACGAACCCTGCTTAGAGGTTAATCAGCTACATAACCTGGTATGGGGTTAAAAGCAGAGATGATGGACTGCGTAACCTCCAGTGCAGACACACTCAAATAATTACTGAAAAAGAGGAAGGCATTTGAATATATGCGAGAGTAATTATGCCATTTGGGAATATTAAAGAGATTTTCTCAGCAGTTGGCCACCACTCACAGGTTCTTTCATAGCTGGGTGGCAAATAGCAGCACATGCTGACAAACACAATGCCTTGGGCAATCGTGCATTCCGGAGGCCCTTACACCGTCAACGCTCAGCATTCCTGTAATTCAATAAGGCCTTTCCAGTGAATTAGCACACTCATCAGGAGCAGGATTGTCTTCATGTCTCCCAGCAGCTTGGCTAGGAGGTACCCTTTGTGTGTGGAGCAGCAGTGCAGCCCAGACACCAACCATGCGAACCCAATTACACTGCTCCTTTCCCCCCCCGAGGCCTCCACATTAACACATATTCCCCCCTGAGATGTGTAGATCGGTGCCAGCCTGGCAGTCACTCGCCACAGCCTGCTGGTGCTGAATCACAAATAAAGCACTTAAGGCTCTGGCAAAAGAATCATTTGTCCTGGCATTCTTGAAAGCTCTTTTCTCATCAGAACTCCTGCGTTTTATTTTTTTCCCTCTGCAACAATTAAATACTCAGCTCTCATCTGATTTTGATATGCTCTGCAGGAAGCAGCAGGCCTTGGCACAGCAGCAGAGACAGCCTCAAACCAAAAGGCACCGTTAGTCCTGAAGTCACATGGGAATTAACGCACCTGTGCATTGCATCTTGCACCACATATAGAACTCAGAGAGAGAAGCTGAAAATGGATTCCAAATTACAGACGTGTTCAGATATTTTGGACCAAAAGTTGTGTGACCGAGTATTCCTTATAAACTATATTAAATATATGTTAGTCTGCTCAAGACAATATTAACAGCAACTAGATGTGTGTCCAACATTTTAAATGATTACTATAGAAAACTGCCAAGAAAATGATTTACTTAGAAAAAAGAAAGGGGAGGATAAAAAACAAACAAAAAAAAACCCACACCCACACACACCCACACCCACACACACACACCACAGTGACAGTTTAATAATTTTGGGTTTCTCCTCACGTAGTCCAGACTTGGAACGCCATTAACACTTGGATGATAATTATTTGCCCAAGATTGAGTATTGATTAAAAAGCAAAATGGTCTTAATTACTAAAATATTAGAGTTTGTCTGCTAGAGCTGAATGCTGCTGGTTCACATCCTTTTTGTTCTGAATCCTCAGTCAGTTGTTTGGTTTTTTTTTTTTTAACCATTAGCCCTCTGTGCTGTCTGACGGCATATTCCTTCTACTATTAGATTATATTCAACCAAGGACAGACTAAAATGGGCCATTTATGAAAGCGTGCGCGCACACACACACACACACACACACACACACACACACACACCTATTGTAGATAAAAGTGAATAATAATAGCTGCTCCTTTCTTTACTGCAGCTTTGGTTTTTATAGAGTTATGCTACTTCCTAACAAACAGACTCGGGCGAATGTCAAATAACGCTAGGCAAATAAACAAAAAGCAACAACCCCTAAAGCCTCCTATTAAACAAGAGCTTGCTGAGCTTTTTGAGATACAGAAGTTTTCTCCCATGCAGATTTAAGGATTTTTAAGTTGTGAGCACAGTGTGTAGTGAGTCACAGAGCTAATCTGAGGAAATGAAGAACTGAAACATGGTGACTCAGAAGGGGAACACCAGCAACTCGCCAATAATTATAAGGCATAAAGATGAATGATTTAAAATCTGTAGCAATGAAGGATTTAAAGGATGACCACCTACATACATGCATACACACACACACACACACACACACACACACACACACACACGCGCACACGCACCTGACAGCCAAACTGCAAACTTCTTCTAGTGTTTAAGGATAAAAGTCCAGAAATTGCACCTTAGTCACTGCAGGTGTGGGCAGACACGAGGTGTTTACATAACGCAAGAAGTTCAGCTATTCTATTTATTTTCTGCATACTGAGAATCCAGGTTACGTACTTTGCTCACACCTGGCCATAAACTCCAGAACATTTTTCAAGATTATTCCACTGATGGATTCCAGAGAGCATTAGTCTTATCATTCGGGACTGAAGGTTAAACTCAACGCCAGCAAATAAAGGATTCTCTTGCAGAACTGAAGTCATATAAGGACTGCACACACCCCTGAATATTTTTTAGGTTAATCAACAAACGCTTTCACGATGTCGCGGACGCGTGCCAAACCATCAAAGCCTCGATGTCTTGGCCTGTGCGGCTCGATCCTCGTCACCCAGGGTAGGTGTTTAGCTAGCTCACCACAGTCATTTCAGTGCAGTGAAGTCAGTCATGCCTTCTTCTAGTCCTTTTTAAAGGGGAATTTGGTAAAGAGGCATCCTGGTGCATTTAAGGATTTATATCATCACTAAGCCTGCATGATTTTTCAAGCTCAGGCAAAAAACCTTCAATCAGTTTTCTTCTGGACAAGAAGATCACTGACCTTGAGGGAAGCAACAAACAGTAAACATTGCCTTTGATAACGCTCATGACTGAATACATGTCCGATCTCGGTGCACTGCACTGAAATGATGTACTAGACCACGTGGGGAATTTCACTACTGTTTTAGGTTTGTTCTACCGTGCCATTATATAGTCCCCTCTACGTACTGGAGCAGCAAGACCTAGTCTTTTATTTGTGCTTTACACTGAAGACATTGGGATGTGAGATCAAAAGATGACTATGAGATGACGGATCAGAATTTCATCTTTCATTTCCTCATATTTACCTCTAGATGCATTAGACAACTTGCAACATGACACCTTTGGTGGCACACCTTCCAATCTCTTGGTGAGAAAAACTATTGGAACAGACAGGCGACACAAATTAAAGTAAAAAATACTTAACATTTGGTTGCATATCCCTTTCTTGCAATAAGTGCATCAAGCCCGCAACCCACTGACATCAACCTGTTGCATTTTTCTCCCGTTACTTTTACAGTTCGTATCATTATTCCTGTGCGATGCTTTTCCAGGCTTTCAGTTTTGTTTTGTTGGCTTCTCCCTGCAGTCTCCTCTTCAGGAGGGGAAATGTATGCTCAGCTGAGTTAAGGTCTTGCCCAGTCTAAAACCTTCCACTTTGTGTGCTTCGGATCATTGTCTTGCTGCATGATGAAGTTCCTCTCAATTAGACCGGATGCATTTCTCTGTAAATTGGCAGACAGAGTGTTTCTGTAGACGTCTGAATTCATTCTGTGGCTACCATCATGAGTTACATCAATAAGATTATTGAACTTGTTCCAGAAGCAGCCGTGCAAGCCCACGCCTCCACCATGCTTAACCGATGAGCTTGTATGTTTTGGACCATGAGCAGATCCTTTCTTTCTCCGTACTGCCATTTTCATCACCTTGGTAGAGGTTCATCTTGGTTCCAGAACTTACGTGGATTATCTCTGTATTTCTTTGCGAATTCCAATTTGGCCTTCAGATTCTTACTGCTGATGATGAGTGGTTTGCATCTTGTGGTCTGGTCTCCAAATTCCTGCTCTCAAAGTACTCTCCGAACGGTGGATTGTGATAACCCTGCAGGTTTCAGTCATGTCACTGACTGTTTGGGGGTTTCACCCTCACAGCTCTCACAGTGTTTCGGTCATCAACTGCTGTTTTCCTTAGCCGACCTGTTCCATGTCTGGTTGATAGAACAGCAGAGGGTTCTTTCTTTTTCAGGACATTCCAAACTGTTGTACTGATTGTGACCAATGCTTACGCAGTGACCCATCAATTTTCCCTCTCTTCTCAGCTTCAAAATGGCGTGCTTTTCTACCAGAGACAGCTGTCTGTTCTTCATGTTGGTTTATCGATTTCAACAACAAATGTAGCCTTCACAGGCAAAACCCCGGACTCAAACCAAGCCTAGACTTTCAGAGCTATTAATTGCTTAAACAATCAATCTAACAGGTAGTGCTGGGTAATTTTCACAATAAATTCAAATTGATGCCTTAAAATACGCCTCTGCGATATTGGACTTAAAAGGGCATAAAAGAGTATCTTCAGCAGTTCCGTAGCAAACAAAGGTTCAAACATCACTTCACAGGTTGGAATTAGGTCATTTTCGCCTCGGTTCGCTTGACAGACGACGAAACTGGATGCCCCCATGTTAGTTTTTTTTGTTAGCAACAAGCTAAGCAACTAACTTGGATGAGTGATGTATATTTTCTCTCAAAACAGCAAACTGCATAGTCATTGTTTTAGATTTAACAAGCGAATATTTCCATGTTGATTAATCTAAAGCCAATACTTGTACGTATAGTATAACTCGTTTAAATATGAGAAGTTTTACTTGGTTTATTTCTGATGATGCACGCAGCCGTGTTGATTTGACATCACTCCACAAACGGGGAAGGAACACGGATTTGAAAGGAATAACCCAAGTTGACCTCTCAGCTGTAGGGGCATTAATGTCAAAGACATGGACCCCACTTACTCTGTCGAGAAAGAAGGATCCACCAAGTGAACCCTTCAGAAAAATAGTAATGCCCAATCTACAGCAAATAGTGCAATGTTTTTAAAAAAACATACCATTTCTTTAAATATTCTTTATTTAAAAGAACCATTGTTTGCACTATTTGCTACAGATGGTGCGGTTACTATTTTTCCCTAAAGTCCATTCTATTAAATAAAAAACTTTACAATTAAATTGGACAATTATTTTTAAACTACATTATGTAAGAACAAAAAAATCTAAATCGAATATCGTTCATAAAGTTGGGGGGAAACAACAAACACAGGGGTTCTCCCCCCCCCTTTTCAATATCACCCAGTCCTACTAATAGGGAACACTTCGGCAACAACAGACACCCATCAGTCACGTGTTCCAGTATTTTTGATCACTTGAAAAATGGGAGGGTTTTTCAACAAAAGATGCCATGTTCCAAGTTGAACACATCTGGATGTAATTATCAGGAAATGAAAGTTGAACTTCTGATTCATCATCTCATTCATTTTGCTCTCAAACCCAAATGTCTTAGAGTATAGCAAAAAAACAATTTTAAAAAAACTGAATTGGCCTTGCTAATCCAATTCTTTCGCAGAGGCTACCGATATTTGCACCACATTCTTGGCAGGCTGTTCTTCTCAAAAGTAGCAAACTGGCCAGTGATGGACACAAACAGGCACCTAAAACACATTAATGATAGCTACACAAATGGCATGGGGGTTGAAACTAGCCTAAAAATGGCTAATGCTGACTATTTGAATATGAAACGGCATGAGATAGTTTAAGTTTCCTGAAAGAACTGTGTGTCATTTGGACATAAACTGATCCATAGAGCAAGAATCCTCCGGTTCTGCACCTTTGGTGACCAAATGCCTCCAGACAAGGTCGTATTATGCACAGCTTGGAACTCCTGGCTCATCTGTAGCACTAGTGAAAAGAGTGAAGGCAGCCTGTTGGGTTGAAAGAGGAACTCTTGTGAGACCACAGCCAAGCAGAAACGTGAACACCTTGCACGAGATATCGGCTCCGTTTCTAGATAGAGCCATTAAGACTTTAACACAGAGGGGGACTACAGTCAGAGACTGGTCTACTGAGCTGGGACCATAATAAAAGCGTAAAGCTGTTCTGTCACACATCCATTAATCCTTTAAATAAAGCACATACAATAGTACAAGCAGTAGACTAACTCTACGTTGACACATCATTCAACTTATGTCAACTTACATCAACAGGATACTGTTAGGGCAGGATGCAGTAGCATTGACTCATTTCCTTTCACTACATCAGATGACATCAATGCTGAATATTTGAACATGTCTTCACAACTTAAAGTACAAGATGTAGTGAGGGGAAAAAAAAAGCCACACTACTCAATCTGAGGATTTACAGCAAATCAATAGGAAGCTCATCAGAATGTGCCTTAAATCCTTGTGGAGTATCACAGACTGAATATAGTCTGATGCAGCTTTCATCGATCGAGATCATCATTTAGTCAGTCTATAAGAGCGTCTTCTAGTTAACAGCGCTAATAGAGACACCGCTTGAGACAACTTGAGCCGAGTGCTCTTTACTAAAAAAACGTAGGAAAATTAATGACCAAACTGCAGTCGTTTCAAGCAGAACAATGTGTTTTTCACACTAGAAGACAACGTGTAATGCAGGAGTAGCTCAGTAGTTAAGACGCCGGACTACTGGGTCCCTGAGCAAGGGCTCCGATGTAGAAATGAGAAACGTAAAGCAGAGCAACATGCAGACATGTAACCAATTAAAGAAAGAAAAAAAAAAAGTGTCAAAACCACCAGAACAGCTTCAGTAAGAGAATGTTAAAGAGTCTGTGCAGCTATCTACAGGGATGAACAATATTCTTCTAAAAGATATTCTCTCAGATAACCTCTCAAGTATGAACAGGTCTTAAAGCTTCAAAACAGTTAACCAGCAGATTCACACTAGCTCTGATTTCCTTTAAGATCCACAAACACTCGCACCACAAACCGTTTCCCTTGAGCATTCTATCACGACAACAAGCGCACAGCAAAAATCACTACACTTAATTAATCACTGATCTGAGTCTGAACGGATCTGCCATCACAACCCACAATCATCCTTCAGACAAATCTCTCCTATTAAGATCTCGCCTATTAAGATCTCGCCTATTAAGATCTCGCCTATTAAGATCTCGCCTATTAAGATCTCTCCTATTAAGATCTCTCCTATTAAGATCTCGCCTATTAAGATCTCGCCTATTAAGATCTCGCCTATTAAGATCTCTCCTATTAAGATCTCGCCTATTAAGATCTCTCCTATTAAGATCTCGCCTATTAAGATCTCTCCTATTAAGATCTCGCCTATTAAGATCTCTCCTATTAAGATCTCGCCTATTAAGATCTCGCCTATTAAGATCTCGCCTATTAAGATCTCTCCTATTAAGATCTCGCCTATTAAGATCTCGCCTATTAAGATCTCGCCTATTAAGATCTCGCCTATTAAGATCTCGCCTATTAAGATCTCGCCTATTAAGATCTCGCCTATTAAGATCTCGCCTATTAAGATCTCGCCTATTAAGATCTCTCCTATTAAGATCTCGCCTATTAAGATCTCTCCTATTAAGATCTCTCCTATTAAGATCTCTCCTATTAAGATCTCGCCTATTAAGATCTCGCCTATTAAGATCTCTCCTATTAAGATCTCGCCTATTAAGATCTCTCCTATTAAGATCTCTCCTATTAAGATCTCGCCTATTAAGATCTCTCCTATTAAGATCTCTCCTATTAAGATCTCGCCTATTAAGATCTCGCCTATTAAGATCTCTCCAAGCTCCAAAAAAAATTGCATTAATGTAAAATTTAAGTCTGAAGTTTATAACATTCAGTTTGCGGATTTTATTTTAAATACATGAAAAAAAATGGTACAGAAAGGTTGTTTGGTGTTTTTTTTCCCATCCGATTAATTGATAAATCAAGAGAGAAAAATAATCGACCGCTTAATCGATCATGAAAATAACTGTTAGTTGCAGGCATACTGTTCGCTAAATTATAGGCTTGTGGGTCTTTGAACGCTGTGGTCTCTGCAATCTGTAAAAATAAAAGCATGATCTAGCTGCATAGCGAATTAAGTCAGTTCTGTCAATCCTATTTCATGTGCACTGCCAGACCATACAAACATGAGCTGTACATGAAAAGGAAGCGCTAACATAAACGAGGAGATGAGCATGGTGCTGGTATTCAGAGTTCTTATGAAAGCAATGACAGAAGTCTGATCTTCAACTGGAGGTCTTGTTTCGGAAGAGCAGGAGAGACTCGAGAGCTTGCCGAGCTTGCTTTCCTTCTGCTTAACTTGTATGTCTTTCATTGGCAGGTTCTGGTGCTATCTGCGATCATGTTTCTTGAATCTAGAAACGGGTGTGTAACTGAAGCATCACTCGCATCACTTACAGTGGCTTTAAAGGTCACGTTTAGGCCACACTCACACTAGACCCGGTACGGAGCAAACGCACCAGTTAAACAACCTGGACTTCAGGGGCCAAACGTGCTCGGGTGAGATACAGGTCAACCTAGTGTGAGTACACCCTTACATTTAACTTTACCCCTCGTTATACACATTCATCATGCGCCGCTCAATTAAATATTCAATAATAATTGTAAACAGTCTCAAAAGCAGAGACATTAGAAGCTGAGGGGGAAAACACAACCAAAATAAACATGGCAATCAATCAGAGCCCATGAACAGCCCTGAAATGTACAACTTTAATGAGCTGACACATCAGTAGGGCTGCAACTAATGATTATTATTATAATTGTTAAATATATGTGCAACAATTATTGGCACCCCATGAACTCAAACAAAAATGTTTTACTGACCACAAAATCAAGGTCCTGCCATGACCATCCCAGTCCCCTGACCTGAACCCCATAGAAAACCTGTGGGGTGAACTGAAGAGGAGAGTCCACCAGCGTGGACCTCGAAATCTGAAGGATCTGGAGAGATTCTGTATGGAGGAACGCTCTCAGATCCCTCGCCATGTATTCTCCAACCTCATCAGGCGTTATAGGAGAAGACTCAGAGCTGTTATCTTGGTAAAGGGAGGTAGCACAAAGTATTGACTAAAAGGATGCCAATAATTGTTGCACACCTATATTTAACAAAGATATATTTTACAAACCCATGTTGTGTTTGCAATTGTTTGATATCCATGAGAGCAGAGTATTTTTGTGAATTTTTTAAACAAAAGATCAAAAGGTTCAACAATAAAGACAATTTTCACAGCCTTCTTTGATCATATTTACCAAGGGTGCCAATATTAGTGGAGGGCACTGTGTAGGTACATATACACAAATTATACACACATACATATATTCACTTTTTTTTTTTTTTAAATAAAATAGTTGGTTAAGAGAATAATCGACAGATTAATCAAGACTGGAGCCCTACTTGATTCTACACACACAAAATGCATCATGATTTATATAAATATACTGCCTTGAAAAATCTAAACAGAATTAGACAGTTGTACAAGTTTCTAGATGTTTTTAATTGTATTGTATCTTGCATTTCTATTTTTTGACAATTTTATTTTCTTGTGGTCCTGTAAAATAGTATATTTTTGAAAATTCTTGCGGGAGAAAAATAATGAATTTAACCAAGTCATTCATTTGTTTTTAAGATTTGAGCGCACCGATTCACTGCATTTCTCAAAAACTAACTAGCAACCTAAAAAAACAAAAATAAAAACAATGTGAGGTGTATTTTGCATTATCGAAATGTCTTCATGTAACATGACACTTTTTGCCCTGTTGCTGTAAAAAAATAATTACATACACACACACACACATACATACATACATATACACACACACACACACACACACACATATATATATATATATATATATATACACACACACATACACACACCCAAACCGTTGTTACCCCTCATTAGTATGAATGTTCTTATTGGACATATTTTATTAAAATGTGGCAAATGTCATGCAAGACCAACAATGAAGTGCAGAAATAAATATATATATATATATATATATATATATATATATATATTATATATATATATATATATATATATATATATATATATATATATATATATATATATATATATATATATATCTTGGCCTGTCTCAGCATTCTAAGCATTGCTTTATGAAATGCTCTTATTTGGGATGACTCACTTGGCAGAAGTCACACATCATGTGGCAGGCAGCATGACTCATTCAGAACAGAGGATCACTGGTGCAAACTGCTGACCTGCCATTATTGTCCAGCAGGAGCCTTATATTAGTACTGATCACTATCAAGGCTTCATAAAGAGAAGAATCGCAAGCTACGTTTTAAAAGGGAAGAAAACTGAAAGACACAGTACTCTAAAAACACATCATGTAAGACATTGCTGTGGTATTCGATTATGGAAATATGATCATTCAATTCTATTGTTAAAGTGCTTTTAGCAATGTCACAAAGCAGCTTTACAGAAATCTATAAATAGGAGAACGTTTGTGAGCACCACCAATGCATTTAAAATCTGTTACATACAAAAATAGTGTTTCTATAACAACCGATTCTGCAACGCAGACCACAACCTCTCGACCTAATCCACAACAAACTTCTGATGGCTTTCAATTGTATACCAGCGGCCCTGCCGGTAAAAACATGGGAGTGAAGCACATCAAGCAGCTATCGAACCAGACATCACAGGAGTCTGAGTGCATGTGGCAGTAAGGACATCACAAGGAGCAGAGGTGCAACGTTTACAGTACACTTCTCTGCTTTTTCAGATGAAGTAGTGGTCCGAACAAACCACAAAATGCGCTACAAATAAATAGCTAAATAAATTACTGACAGGGAAACGACCCAAAGGTGAAAAACGTCTCGGTTTCACTTCAAACACGTCTCCTGAGCCAATAACGAACAAGAAAGCAGGATGGGGGTCTGTTTGGCCTTTAAAAAAAAAAAAAAAAACTGGAGGGGCCACAAGCAGGGACCACTCCAGACGTCTTCCTTGCTGCTTGGTGAAAACAATACAAACCACTTTACTAGCTAGCAAACACTGATTCCCCAAACTCACATTAGAGCCGCTGGTCTACATGCTACACAGACACAGTGTGGCTCGACCCGAGTGCTGCACGAGTTCAAGTACTACCCTTCTAAAATTCATACACTAGACTGTAGAGTGCATAGTCTAAGTGTATAGTATGTCATTTGGGACAAAACTTTAACATGTACTCTCTGATGCGTGTTTTTCGGAAGTAACGCAACGAGTAAATGAGCCCTGTGCCGCGCGCAGACCAACTAATCAATAATGAGACTCGCTGACTGATTTTCATAATCGATTATTATCGATTAGCTGCTGTAGCCCTAGCTTACGCTGTATTAATGTCCCAAAATATATTTCACTGCAGTTGCTGTTAGTCACAGTATGTAACACACTGCGAAACAGACTGTAAACCAGGCATACACTCGTGTTAATTTGGTAACAACTGTATAAAACTTATACACTCAGTTCTTTTTAGCTACAGTGTGCAGAAGCAACCAGCTGAGTGTTTATGTAAGTATTATGTCAGGACAGACATGGATTGGCACTGTCGTGTGTCATCAAGTTTACACATAGAAGACTGGCAGCATGTTTCTGCAGGGCAACTCAATCCATCATGGAGAGAAGGCCTGGCAAGCCAGCGGAGGAACCTTGAAAGGTTTCCCACCTTTTGTGACGATTTGTCTGTCACAGATTTGCTCGTCATTTCCTTTAGATTGAGTGGCTGACACTTTCCATGGGGTTTGAATCCAAAAAGTTGCCAGACTGGAGCGTGAGGCGGTTTCTTTTGCGCATGGCTGGCCAGTTCCTCCCAACTTAATTTCTTTACGTTTTCAGTTTTCAGCGCTAATAACACAAAGTGACCGTAAGCCGTGCTTCTAAATTTTAACGTGATTAAGCATGGCTTTATGAAGCACGGCTATCTAATCCGCAGTCAATTATAGTCACCACTGATGGATTCATAACGAGGTTTGAAAAGTTATCTTAACAAGCTGTTTAATTAGTAAACGCACAATGTAAAAAAAAAAAATTTTTTTAAAAATCGAGGAGTACTCTCATGCATTTCACCATTAAAGAGAGGAAATTCAGGAGTTAAATGGAAAGCTTGCACAAACAAATAAAATGATCAAAGTAAACATCACTGGATATTGTGCCAGAGGAAGATCATAGAAACGGTTATACTGTTATATAGCCTAGTTAAGATTTGACCTACGTCATGGTCATGAACAAAGGCCATAAAGATGCCAGTCTCAACAGATATAGCCTTCTACCTGAACTGAGGGATGAGTCATCAGCTTGCTCCAAGTCTGCAGACTGCAACATAGCAACCACTGCAATGGGTGAATGGAAGAACTTTGTGTGTTTTACATGTTGTGACAATATAGACCATAACAACGATATTATTATCTATACTTCTGAGCAACAAAAGCAGAGAAACCGGCTTCCTCACAGGAAAACATTTTTGTACACGAACGGTCACGGCGCGTTAACTAATAGTAAACAGTGATAAATAAAGTTGAATCAAATAATGCCATGGTCACAATTAACCTGGCAAGAAAATATACCGACATGAAGACGTCTGTAAAAGGGCTTTTGTTTAAAAGTAAAATAAAAATAAATGCTGTGCAATACAAATGGCTACAGAGCTGCCACCGGGATCAGGAGCTATCAAAGTGACCATGAGAATATCCCACTACTGAACCCTGGATATTTTTATGGTTAACTTTCGATTTTGCACGTTCATGAGAAGGGAGAACCAGGGCAGGAAAGTGATGATCTCAAATGCGTTTTAAACACAGCGGTCTAAATGCCTGCACATCCTGGAGTGAGGCTTTCCAGGGAACTGCTCTGCTCACAATCTGTCAGAGTAACACATCACAGCTCACAGCCGTGTAAGAGAGCATCAAAATAAGCAAGGAGTCACACTCGGCTTTAATTTGTCTCCACTGAAGTGGAAGACTACCAACACCTCAGCTGTTAGCTCTCAAGCATCGTTCAGTCTCTCACAAGATCCAGCTACTCAGATCATCTATTAATAAATTGATTTGTTTGAGCAAATGATTAGCTGGATTATTTAAAATATATATATTTTTTTTTATTTTTAAATATTCCTTTTCAATCAACTCCTACAGAATCTTAACTAGGCTTAGTTAAATAAAAGATGACTAATTGCAATCCAACATCACTGACATTCATCTGTCACGGCTGACTATCATCAAGTGCTTACGTTAACTCAAAACAACTTTTTACTGCTTCTGCACGACTATACGTCTTCTCGGCAGTTTGAATCGATTCCGAGCGGATCATTCTAAATAAACGCAAAATAAATATTCACAAGACAATGAGATCGACTAAGTAGCACATCGACAAGTAAGACCATAACTGTGCACTACAGCTAAAAAACCGGATAAGGCAGGTTAATAAACATGATTCAAACAAGGACATCGCGCTTCCACGGCTCCTCACATTCCCACAAAACTGAACAATGTTCACTTGATTTCTCTTAAACAACAGAAATCCTAAGGTGATAAACATGCTGGTACCGTCGATCCAAAACGAGTCCCAGACTCTCATTTACCCGCTGTATCATTCTTGAAATAAAACTCTGGCACTGTTAAAAGACTTAAAAAAGTAGGTCACTGAGTCTCCGGTGAGTCACGAACACTGGCAAGAAATCAAATAAGGCAGGTAAAGAGCTTCACTAAGTACAGCTCAGTTAAAAAAAAAAAAGGAAACATTTCAATTATTTTAGTTGATTTTTTTTTTTTACATTTACATATTTTTTTCTTTAATTTAGGCATCTGTCTCATGAAAAGGAAATGAATAAAGACTTGTTAAATAATGTAATGCGAGTAATATTTGGAGAACGCATTTAGCATTTGGGTATTAAAAAACAAAACAAAGAGGTAGATTTTCATGCAAGTTTTAGCGCAGGGTTTGTTCATTCAGCGCAGGTAAAACCTAGCTCAGGGATCTGACCTCCCTGTCCAAGCGCAGACTCTGGCAGCATAAACACGAGGGCTGGGATTCCTACCAGTCTATTTACGATGTATGACTCAGCCTGTCCAGCCCAGTGTCAGACACACAGGCATCTGCCATTCTAATGCGCCATTGATCAACATGTCTCCCATCCCATTACCAGTGCAGTAATGCTTTCTTAATACCATCATGGGCCACTCGAAGTGACCAACTCTTCATAGCAGCAGAATCAGGCGGGATGAGTCACCCCACTCCACCCCCATTCGGCATGCAAGCAGTAGGGCTCAGTCCAAAGGAAATATGACTCATTTGCGTAACATGAGGCATTCATCAGAAACCTCCACAGACTGAGTGACTGTTAAATGAAGAGTGGCCTGTGAATGCAGAACTCTACGGCAAAAAAAACTAAGAGATACAGAGAGGGGTTGGGTGGTTGAGCAAGACGTAGAGGGACAGAGCCAACCTGCTGGGGGTAGAAGAGTACTCAACACTCAGTGTCGGTTATGACTTTTTGAGATCCTACATCCTACAGATTCTGCAGAGTGCGTTCTTGGCTGCATCGTGGGGTTTTCTGAATCACTCACAGGAAAGCCCACAAGAAGAAAAGTTTACAACGATTTACAAAGTAATAAAATGAGCAAAGACCTTCAGATGTGCTGCAAAACTGAAGACATAAAGTGTGTAGGAGATCCTAGTTATATGGAGCGTCCAAGTTAACAGCGCTCAGCTACACCTCAGGTTTACATGTTAAATGCAAATATGCAGCTTTACAAGTGCCGGGTCAAAGAATGTGTCCTGTGGAGTGAGAACAAAAACAATGTCAATCATGTACAATTCCCACTCACTGATTACTTCTCTCAAACAAAGAATAAATGACAAACTGGAACTTCTCTGCCTGCATCTTTTCTTACAGGGACCAGGGGAAAAATGTGTATTTTATATTATATATATATATATAGATAGATAGCTAGATAGAGATGCACCGATACTAAATTTCTCAGCCGATACAGACAGTTCTGCCTTTTATGCCTTCTTTTAAATGAATAATAATTAAATACAAAAATTCAGAAAGAAATGCAAATAAAAACTTTATTCTCTCCATTTCAGCAAGATGTTTGACAGTAACTGGTCTCATACAGGAAACACATTACTCTAATGAACACGAACTCAATTCTGAAGATTAAAGTAAGATTTCTCAACATGATTAAATTAAACATCAAACTGGTCATATGTAATATCAACTTTTTATATATTAACATTAACTGGATATGAAATACACTACTGTACTAATATATTTTTCTGTGCAATATATACCTTTTTTCAACTCGTCTTCATTTAAATCTTTCAACGATGTACTGGCGCTTTAATTCAGAGCGAGGACGAGCGGGCAGCGGGGGGGGGGGGGGGGGGGGGGGGGGTGGTTATTAAACTTGACGCCCAAACTTCTGTTTCTGTTGGTAAATTTTTAGCAGTGCAGATTACAGACTGCAGTTTTGTCATCATTCCACACAAGAAACATCTTTACACACAGCACGAAATCCGTGTGTTTTCCCGCCCTCTTTTGATGACAGGATATAATCCGCCCTGTTTCTGAAGTATCGGCCGATAGCAGGAAAATAGCCTTATATATCTATATAATTATTTTTTTGGATGTTTCAGCTCTAATTTTTACTCTTTTTTTAAGTTAGGTCTAGAGCTGCAACGACTAATCGATAAAATGGATAATAATTGATGATGAAAATCGTTATAAACGAATCTCATTATATATATTAGTCCGTCTGCGTGCGGCACGGGGGAGATTTACTCATTACATTACTTCTGTTCAGAAAACACGCCTCGGAGAGTCCCAAATGAATTACTGTACATTTACACGGTGTACTCTACCGTCTAGTGTGTGGATTTTAGAAAGGTAATATCATCTCAAATGGAACATTAGCTTTTTTTTTTTTTTTTACTAAGCGGAAGTATATGCTGCTTCCTACAAGAAGTCATAGCATGTAATGCGCGGGCGTTAGATTTAGCCTAATACCCAGAGTCACCGTACATGACTCTTTTCTCTCACTGACCATCAGACGAGTAACAAATCACAAGGTGCAAAAGTGAGCTTTTATTATTAATTAGGACTGGAGTTTAATTCAGTGCTTTTTGTGCATCCATAAAAAGTAATGCATATATACCATTACACACACACACACATATATATATATATATATATATATATACACATATACATACATATATATATATATATATATATATACACATACATACATATATATATATATATACACATACATACATATATATATATATATATATATATATATATATATATATATATATATATATATATATATATATATATATATTTTAAGTGAATATTGATCTGGGTTGCCATTTTGACGGTCCACGATGACATGAACGATCGACTGCGATATGTACGGTTAAAGTTCGTCCTCCGCTGCGTATCAGATCAAGCGCTTCCTAAACGTACGGCCAGTCACCACAGAGTGGCGCGCGGATGACGTCATTTTGTAACGCCAAAACCCGGACACGAGTTAGCATTTTAGCCCGTCCGGTTCCATCATCCCGAAGTCAGTGGGTTTTTTCATGGGGTTTTGGTTAAAAGCCTGAAATAAGGTCTGTGGTGAACACAAGCTCATAATATCTTCACGTTTTATTCTACCGCAAAGTACACCAGTAATACCCCACTCGCTACATAGTTTTACAGCTTTTATGCGTATTTAAAAAGGCGGTTGCGAACA
Source organism: Ictalurus furcatus (assembly GCF_023375685.1). Classification (NCBI taxonomy): domain Eukaryota; kingdom Metazoa; phylum Chordata; class Actinopteri; order Siluriformes; family Ictaluridae; genus Ictalurus; species Ictalurus furcatus. Next base: position 1,132,409 of record NC_071275.1, read on the forward strand.
AGTTTCTAAACGGCACTACAGACGTCGTCGGGGACAGTAAACGTCATCGCGGAACAGGGAAACACTCTGTAGATGAACTGGTTCAGGTCTGCTGCGCACGATTCCCCAAAACATGTAGATGATGATTCATCCACAGAGGAAATCCGTATTCTGGAGAAGGTTTTAAATAAAGTTTGGAGAAGTTGTGGGAAGCTCGGTGATGGTGACGGTGATGGTGAAGTGGAGCGACCGTGGTGTAGAGCGTTTATAGCGTACGGTTAGATGTTTATTTCTGGAGATTGTATTTAGGCTTCAGACTTCATAAACGCACGACATGGAGGTGAAAGCAGCGGTCTGTTTATTTAAATGTGAAAGTGCAATAAAAATACGTCGTCCCTAAAATCAATGAATAATCGTGTTAAATAATCGTGATTATTTTGGCCATAATCATGCAGCCCTAATTTATTTATTTGTATGTTTGTAAGTATGCATGTATAAGTGTGTATACAGAGGGAGAAATAAGTATTGAATGCGTCAACATTTGTTTCAGTAAATACATTTCCAGTGAGGTTATTCACATGAAATTTTCACCAGACTTTTGTATTAACTCAAGAAATCCACAAATATACAGGAATCCGAACATTAAAGACCATAAATGAAGTTATGTGTAATAAAGTGAATGACACGGGAAAAAAGTATTGAACACGCTAACTGAAACGTATTTAATACTTGGAGAAGTGGAGAAGTCTTTGTTTGTAATGATGCTTCAAGACACTTCCTGTATGAAGAGATTAATGTTCCGCAGTATTCAGGTGTGATTTTGGTTCATTCTTCTAAACATATTGTCTTTAAATCTTGTTCAGTTGGATTCGAGTCAGGTGATTGACGGGCCATTCTAACACCTTGATTTTTCCCCTCCGAGTCCAATTGAGAGTTTCCTTTGCTGTATGCTTTGGATCGTTGTCCTGCTGGAAGCTCCACCCACGTCTCATCTTCATCATCCTGGTGGATGGCAGCAGATTCTTCTCAAGAATCTCCCGGTAAAGGGCTCCATTCATCGTTCCTTCAATTATATGAAGTCTGCCAGTACCATGTGATGAAAAACAGCCCCACACCATGATGCTTCACCTCCAAACTTCACTGTTGGTGTAGTGTTTTTAGGGTGATGTGCAGTGCCATTTCTTCTCCAAACATGGTGTGTAGTATCACAGCCAAAAAGTTCAATTTTGCTCTCGTCTGTCCAGACTACACTCTCCCAGTATTTCATAGGCTTGTCCAGATGAGTTGTAGTAAACTTTAAACGAGCTTCAACATGCCTTTTCTTTAGTAATGGAGTCTTGCGGGTGAGCGTGAGCAGTGGAGTGCACTGCCTATTGTTTTCTCTGTGACGATGGCACCTGCTGCCTCCAAGTGTTTCTGGAGCTCTTTCCGAGTGGTCCTTGGCTCTTGGGCTACTCTTCTGACTGTTCTTCTGACTCCCTGCTCAGAAATCTTGTGAGGAGCTCCTGTGCGTGGCCGGTTGATGACGGAGTGATGTTGCTTCCACTTGTGGATAATGGCCCCAATGGTGCTTACTGGAGGATTCAGAAGGTTTGAAATACGTCCGTATCCGATTCCATCAATATGTTTCACAACAATAAGGTTGTGAAGGTCTTGGGAGAGCTCTTTGCTTTTACCCATCATGAGATGTTTCTTGTGTGACACCTTGGTAACGAAAAGCCTTTTTATAGACCATCAATTTACTAACCCAGCTGATATTCATCTGCACAGATAGGGGGTGTAATTACTTACGGATTTCAGCTGGTTCCTTGCCTTACCTTACCTTGGAGAACTGCTTTTTCATAGCGTCACCAATACTTCTTTCCCCCGTGTCATTCTACTTGATTACACAACTTTACTTACGGACTTTAGTTTAGTGAATTGTTTACATTGGTGGATTTCTTGAGTTAATACTGATGTCTGGTGAAAATTATGTAAATACATATATACATACATTATATATATATATATATATATATATATATATATACACACACACACACACACACACATTTATTTTAAATTGTGCAATGGTGAGCAAAGTAATGCTCTGTTACTAGCATATTTTAAGAAATATTTAGGGTGGAAAAAATTTTTTTTACATTTTAAAAAAGAGGCCATGATGCCAACTTAGTTTGTTCCTACACTACCAACACATCTTTGTGCTGGTCCATCAGACACAAACTTGTTCATCTATCAAATACTACTGAGAGATGACAGAAAATCAGGTCTCATTAACGTACAGTTTCAACGTCCAGAAAGTAGTGGGAGGTTCATCAGCTGGCGATAAAATAAGAAAATGCAGAAAACTGTGGGGATTTTTAAATCTTGTTTCTGCCATGATAGGAAGAAGCTTTTAAAATTAAATAAATAAAAAAAGGTAACCTATTTTATTTGTTTTAATGCAAAAATTCAATGCAAAGCTGATGCACATGATTTTGGTTTTTTTTGTTTTGTTTTTTATTTATTTATTTATTTTGTACGAGTTTGTTTTACTGGATGAAATAAGCTTGGTGTACACAGCCACTTTCCATGGGTTTAAAATAAGCATTTATTTAAGCGGTGCTGGTGAATAACACCTCATTAAACTTTAAACTCCACTAATACAGCAAAAAAAAACAGCCTCTAAACACACAAAGAGTCAAAACATAGACACAAGGCAGTGTAACACACACACACACACACAGGCTATTATACAGAACATTTCTGCCATTGTGTTTAGTCGAAGCACAAAGACAACAGGATTCATATAGTTGTGATCAACCCCCACAAGCTGCCACATTTAGAACAATAAAACGCTTTGTCAAATTAAAACTGCCCAGATCAACACCTGACTACAGTCTCAGTTTTTGTAACTGATATTTTTGGAGCAATAAAATCGATCAAATTGATTAAACTGATCAGCATATCTGGGTTAGTTATTAAAGAGCCGTGTACCTGCACTTATGTGTGGTAAAAAAAAATAAAAAAAAAACTCAGACCGCTTAAAATAAACTTGTATATAAATTATATATAATTTTATATATAGATATAATATATAAAATCTATGTTTTTAAACATTTGTTCCGCATCAGGAATGAATGCCTTTCATTTTCACAATGTTAGCCATTTCAGACAGCGTTCCTGATTGGTTCAGCTCTGAGTGATTAGGTTTAATTAATAATTAGGCTTAACACCTATAAGCACAGAGGAAACTGCACATAACTGCTGTGCACAGCATGATCATAACTGAACCGTTAGTCAGTTAACACTGCATCTCTATTGAGGTGTAGTTTCAGATGAGCGGTCGATAAGTTCATGTAAGTGAATGGAGATCAAATGGCATTAGGAAATCCTAATTATCCCTATTTAAACTGAGCAAAATCCTGCACACAGCTAGCAAAGTCTTAATACTTAACAGAAGCATGCGTCTCTTGCTGAAAGAAGACAGAGCAAAACATAGTTTGCCATTTTACCAGACAGCTGTGGTCTTTCAAAACCAGTCACTGAAAGTAGGGAACAAACTGACAAAACCCATCACAGAGGTATTACAACACTGGAAAATGAGCAGTTTAGAACTGAAACTAACACAAATATTGCATGAAATACCAAGCAGTAAAGTGGAAAACCACTCCTCCCACACGGCCTTTGATTCTGTTAAGCTAACTACTAATATTGCTGACAAACTTCATTTTCACCTACCGACAACAAATAGGCAGCGGAGTCAAAAAAAATTCCAGCCATCAAACCAAGATCAAGGACAGTGTAATATGGTGTATCCCCAGAGCACTCAGGGAAAGTTTGTGGTGAAATGTGTTATGGCTAATCATGGTGGTAATGTGGTAATGAAAGGGTGGCAGTGCATGCTGTATTCAAAACCACAGCGAGCGTAACTTCAGAAGGATTAGGGCTTCCACAATACCAAAATGCTGACTTTTAGTGAAGTATTGCGAATATCAATACCAAAACCTTTTACAGTGCTCAAAAATAAATAGCCTCAAATATTTCAAAATGGGGAAGAAACACCATTTCAGTCATGCTGATTGTTCGCACTAAATTATAGGCTCTTCGATTCTTTCATGAATAATCAGTTCTGAAATCATGTGTTAGAACTGTGACTAATCATGAGGAGGGGGGGGGTTCGAGTTGCTGTCCTCTCTGTGTTAATGTCACAAATTCTCCCCAAAAACACGCACAAAATGTTAATTAGGGGTGGGAACCTTCACGCCCGCTCTGATTTAATGTGGTTTCGATTCAAGGTGCCACGATGCAATTATAAAACACTTCTCCTGCATCTCAATTGTACACACGATGACATCGTAGAACCGCCTGACTTCTTCTTACTTTGAATTCTGTTCCCTGGCTCCAGCGTGTGTAAAAGCCTGGGCAGCAAAGGGACCCGAATCTTCTGTGATGTAACCTGCAACTGGCTGGGTACTTCACTCTGCCCTTTCTGAATTATACTGAAGCTTTTCCATGCGCTTGCTCTCCGTGGAGCAGGAAGAGCAGACGCATTTTTTCCTCCAACTATAGGTGGAAGTGTGTCATGTGATTTAAGATGTTCATCCATCCTTTCATTTTCTGTACCGTTTATCCTACACAGGGTCGTGGAGAGCCTGGAGCCTATCCCAGGGGACTCGGGGCACCCTGAACAGGGTGCCAACCCATCGCAGGGCACAGTCACACACCCACTGAAACACTACTGACAAGTTTCAGAAATGCCAATCACTCTACAATTCTTTGAACTGAGGGAAGAAACCCGAGTACCCAGAACCCCGGAGGTGCAAGGCGAACGTGCTAACCACTAAACCATTTCAGATGATGTTCACTGCAGTTTCAACTTGGCTAGTTTCCAACACACACATAACACTTGTTAGCCTAAGCCTTTACATTTCATCCAATTGTTGTAATCTTGTACTCTAAAATACATTCTGGCATAATGTTTTTTGTAGATTTTTTTTTGGTTAATCAATGCAGAATCATTTAAAGAGAATTTTGAGAGGCATCCAAGAATTGATTTTTCTTCTGACCCTTATTAAGAGTAGCAGCTACAGATACAGCCCACTACTGTACAACCCCAACCTGTACCATTAAACAGAACCAAAGTTATGCTGTTTTGCAATGTTTAACACCTAGCTGATTCTAACAGTAATATTCACGCCATTTCTAAATTTAGTCTGCGTAAAGTTTAACTGATTAATCTGCGAGAACAATCAAGAATTCAGTGTCACATGCTTCATGTTCAGTTAATCATAAGCCTGAACTAAACTTCAGTGAAACCTTTAATCTCACCTGTCGAATTTCAGTAAAGGGTGGGATGCTTTTCAGCATGACGTGTTGCCAACTGCTGCGTGTCCTCATCAGAAAGATAAGAAAATCAGATGTTCTTGAATAAAACCTTTTACAACACTGTTGTATTAAAGAGCTATCGAACTCTCTATACGTCATGCAGCTCTTATAAGGATCAAGACAACAAGCGAGTGTAACAAATAAAACTTGTCCGTGTGGATGAACACATTAACGCTTCTGTTTAAACCTGCTCTGGAGAGTAAAGCTGCTTCGAGGCATGATTAATTGAATATTTGAATATTCAAACTGACATTGATGCTATTTATCTTTGTGACTCCATGGGTATTTGAGGGAAAGAAAATATTTTCTTCAAATTGTCATGACGCATTAAGCTGTGCCATGATTAATTTTTGTTTTAGAATGTGTCATGTAAGAGTGAGCTATAACAAGTAAAAAAAAATAATAATAAAAAAAATACCAAGGCATAAACTATTATGGTTTTGTTTCAGGCTCTGAATACTTCATTAGCATTCGTCATACACTCTGAACAGTATTACGGCACACCAAAGACAGATGGGAGGGGCATAACTGGGTGGGCAAACAGATCTGACTGGTTTATGGGGAAGGTTTGTTGTGTGTGTGAGGTTTTTTTTTGTTTTGTTTTTTTTAAGAGGAAACAGTTAAAAATAATTAACAAATGAAGACAAAGACCAACAACAACAAAAAAAAATTGTAACGCAATCTCCCTGAATTTAAGCCATTTAAATGCTTTTAAAGTGTAAAAGAAAATCAAAAGACTAGCTAAATAAACTACCTGGGAGTATTTCATATTCTATAATGCATAATCAAAACCTAGACCAGCAGTCGATAGTCACTGTATAAGCAACACACATACATATATACCAAATAAGCCTTCATATGTAAACACCAATAGAACTAGTGACAAGCCAACTCCAATTCCACAGCCAAGATCTGGACTTGTTTTCAAGGACCCAATGCTTTTCTTTTTTAAGGCTAGCTAACAACAACAACAACAACAAAAAAAAAAAAAAAAAAAAAGAAAATCTCAACCTTAGAGGCAAATATTTCTTTAGAGGAGTTCAGCAGCACAATAATTTAAAAGATGATCAATCCACGCACACGGATCCAACAGGATACAACTGCGGTACTTACTCATTTACTTGCAGCGGTTTCTGTAGATGACTCTCTAAGCATCCAGTTAGGACACAACTAGCACACGATTTCACAAAACAGCTTAAGTATCTAAGGGGGCTTTCACACTGGTAGTTCAGTCCAAAACAGAGCTCGGTGTGCCTGAAAAACTGGTCATGTGAACGCTGTCGTGCGGACCGGGAAGAGCACCGCAGTACTCGACTTGCAAGAGCTGGTCCGAGTTCGGTTGCACTGGAACCGAGTCATGATTCCCATGAACGCAACTCGTACTCGGGTCCGCACTTGTTCAGGAAATAAAGTAACCTGTACGTGTTTTAGCCTATGACGACATTAGTTTCCGCAACACACATAAAAAAAAATATATATTTTTTTAAATAGTCACATCGTGTTCTCCATGTGCATTTGTGACGAAGCAAGATGAACCAAATGCACCAGGGTTCAGAAGAATCAAGTGAGTCGCCACACAAAATCTCCACACTAGTTTAGTTGATTTAGTTAGTTGTTCTATTTTTACCAGATGTAATACTGACCAGAATAATCAGCGTGAGCATTTTTATTTAATTTAATATTTTATTTAATTTTTATTAATCCATTTTCCCAAATGGATTAGTGAGGCTGTAAAACTAGAAAATCAGTGGTAAATTTGAAAAAAAAAAGGTTCAATAGTAACACCTGGTCATGAAAAAACAGTTTGAGAAGCTCTGGTACAGTCCAAAATTGGAAGTCTTAAGTACACTGAGAGACTGATGGAGTTATGGCAACGTATCTCAGCATTAATAAAAAATGAAAGTATAGTGCTTCAGTGAATGTGTACTCCCTTCCCGAGGGGAGAACAGCGAAATTCTCTAAACCGATCCTGCATTCCAACATTCATCCATATCTGGTGAGGGGCTCTTTAAAAATTCATTAATTTACAGCAAAAATAGATTAAAGCACCCAGCTGAGCAAAACTAAAAATTTGGCTTCTGAATATTATTAATAATAAAAGCAGCCTGAAGGCCTGGGGGAATTCTCCTGAAGCTGGCTTGGTTTCGCTTATACCACCTTGAGAAAAACCTATGTTTAATCATTACAAAAACAATAAGTCAAAACGTCACTTATGACTAGGTGCAAAATGAAACGCAAGAGAGACTGTTCTGCTCCATGAACAGTTACTGCAGCTGCAGAAGCAGAGAACTGGAGTTACATTAAATACTCAGATTAAATGCACCGTCCCCGTCAGTGCAATTATCGCCTGCGATCTTTGACACAGAGGCTTGGATACACAGAGAGCTCACAATAGGACGGCAAACATGAATTAAATTGGAACTAGGAAACCCTTTCCAGGAGATGATAAGCTCATAGCTTATCTGCATTCCAGTGATGCACCTCATTGCTAATGAAGAGCAAGCTACTCCAGGCTCCCTCGTCCCAACAAAGGAAGCTACAACTTAATGGAGCAAACGTTCCGAACTGCACGGAAAAGTGGCACGCTGAGGACGGATTTAATCCGCATGCTGTAAAAGTCAAAATGGTAAGGTAACTGTCCAATCATACACCATGACTTGCCATGAGACTGGAAGACCATAACACCCCTACCCTGTAGAAAAAGATCACGTCTCTGACTGTCCCAGGCTCTAATAACAGCGGAACAACGCAGAAACCAGCCAGTTTAACAACTCCACAATATGTGCCGAGTATCTACTGCAGCTATATTATGATCTGATCTGTCAATTTTTCACTTTTCGTTAAAAACAAGCAAACCTTGCTCACATCTCTTATTTAAGCTGTTATTACTGATGTGCCACATATTAGGTACGCTGTATGCTCAGTTAGATTTTGTTGACAGAATGTATGGGGGTGTAGCCTACTGGTGAACGGACTTTAGAAAACCCATCTTTATGATGTCAAAGCTGGTTATTTATTTATTTTTTTTCAAGAATAGATTTTCTATCAAGATGATGTGTTTTAGATTGCCATGCTCAGGATCAGTGTTTTGTAACTAAATTGATTCCCCCCCCCACCCCTGTGTGTTAACCAGCAGCACAGGGATGCATCACTGTATGCCTGTCAATTATTGTATGTGTGGTACTCAGTGGACAGGAAAAGCAAACACAGTGAAGTCGGTGATGGACTAATGAGAAAAATAAAGGTAGCATTAACAAAATTACAAAATGTTTCATGAATTTTGACAATTGATGATGAAGAGAATTATAGCATACACGAAAAAAAATATTCAGGGGGAAAGAAAAGAAAAAAAAATACAACCACCAACTATTCTCTCTTATCTGCTGTGACGAATGACCACAGAGGCACTACGTAACCTCCCACGCTATGAGCCTACAAAAAGGAGAGGTGAGAAACAATGTCGGAATTGATTTTAAGATTAACCCAAAAGCCCACTTGCAGTAAAAAGAAACGAACAGATTTGTCCAGTGCCGGAAATATTTTATACAGGATATAACGCTACCAGACATACAAATAAATGAATGGAATGGATGAACAGACAGAATGAGTCTCTGAACTCACCAACAGCACATGTATTTATTCATCAGCATTGATCAAAATTGATTTTGGCCCCAACAAGTGGCTTATGAGACGCTAACAGCAGAAGAACAAAAGCAACCAAATATTTATTCTAAATAGCTGTTATTTTTGCTCAGGATTTAGATTATTGCAGCACAAACCTGCCATTAATACAGCTATTCAAAATCCAGAAGAACAGGCATGAACATTCAGGACAATGTAACTACCACACTCTATATCTGATACTGTAATGGATTAATACACATACATGGCATTCCTTACAATACTGCTGTCAATGAATGGCTGATGAGTGGAAACTGATCCAAAGTAAATAAAATAAAAAGAAATACATAAAAACTTATCCATTATGGCAAACAAAATTGTGATTCTCATTTAATCAAAAATCATGCAGCCCTAACAGCTGTCTGTAATGCTAGGCTATCTAACCATCTTTCCTCATTTCACTACATTTAACTAGCTAAACGTTAATATCGTAGCGGTAGCTAAGTGGTTAGGAGGTCAGACTACTGATAGAAAGATCATGAATTCAAAATCTCAGCACTGCCAAGCTGCCACTGCTGGGCCCCTGAGCAAGGCCCTTAACCCTCAACTGCTCAGGTGTATACATGAGAAATACAAGTCACTCTGGATCAGGGCATCTGACAAATGCTAGACATGTAAATATCAGATCATCACGCATTAGACACTGCTCTTATGAGGGCAGCCATGCTGCTAATGACAACAGTGGAAGTTCAAGATCAAGGAGCAAAAATGAAGGGAAAAAAAAAAAAAAAAAATATTTTGTTTGAGGAACTCTGTTGGAATTATTCCTAAATTAACGATGAACTAGTGAACGAATCAGAAAATGTCAAACAAATGCACTTAACACAATTTATCCAAGCCACAGAAAAGTTGTACGGAGGAATATCACTTTATCGCTTCAAAACCACACTCATGTGGAGAACTGATGGGTGACATTCAAGTGAACAGGGTTCTCAGCTTGTCTGAAGGCCATTTACCAACGGTGGTCTGATAAATCTCTCTCAGACAGCCATTCAAATAACTGCTTCAACACTGAAAGTTAAACTCCAGCTCAGGGAGACAGGACTGAAGAACCTGAAACTGCTGATTCACAAATGAGCAAGTAATATACTAACGGGAACGTCTGTCTGTCTGCACTGGTCATTACTTTAATGTCAGTGTTGTGCCCTCTAGACAACAGAACAGAGCTGGCTCATTTACATATATACTGTACACACACACACACACACACACACAGTGCCCTCCACTAATATTGGCACCCTTAATAAAAATGAGCAAAGAAGGCTGTGAAAAATTGTCTATTGTTTAACCTTTTGATATTTTGTTTAAAAAAAAAAAAAAAATCAATCACAAAAATACTCTGCCCTCATGAGATTCTGTATGGAGGAACGCTCTCAGATCCCTCGCCATGTATTCTCCAACCTCTTCAGGCATTATAGGAGAAGACTCAGAGCTGTTATCTTGGCAAAGGGAGGAACCACAAAGTATTGACAGAGGGTGCCAATAATTGTTGCACACCGATATTTAACAAAAGGGTTCTTTTTAAATAAATAGTTTGGATTAAAAAAATATTACACACACACACATAAATAAAATGTGACAGTATGCACTGCATTCAACGTAGTACCTACTGCTCAGCGTTGAATCCCGGACACACCACATCCGCCATGTTGGCATGGTCGTGTGACCGTCAACGTTATCATAAACACTAAAATCTTAAAAGGGACTACTAGATTAAAGCAACCACATTAACGGCAAAACGCACATCAGGAGAGTTAACTGAATTAGTAATGTGGGCGGGGTTAACAGGCTGAAGTAAATTCGTTAGCGTTAGCTTAGCCGTCATGATGGCGATCACAAAAAAGGTTTCAGATGCTGTGACAGCGGTGTTCTTGTTTAAACCTTCAACAAGTTAACAATTTATTTGGGTACTGTTAAACAAGTCCTATTTAACCAAGGTTTAATACTAAAAAAAGAGCTGACACGCGGTCTTCCGCCATTTTTTCCCCCCTGAGCTCGTCCACACCAGTCCCGTTGCATTATGGGATTTTTGACTCACGTAGTGTCCATCGGTTGCATACAGCAAAATCTCTCCTGAAGCAGTACGCCATCCGTGTACGTCTCGCCTACTGAGAACTCGGACATACTACCCCTCTGGTGTACCGCTGTTTCGCCTACTGTGTAGTACGCGGTTTCGGACGCAGAGAGAGAGAGAGAGAGAGAGAGAGAGAGAGAGAAAAAACACTTCTCACTTAATACAAATGTACGCAAACAGATGCCCAAGGGAGGACAAAGCTTAACATTCTCAATGTAGAAAAACCTCATTATTCAACTTATTTAATAAAACGTAAAGGGGTTAGGGAGATTTGCGTCGAAACCCTAGACAACACTGCACACTGAGTGTAACATCTGAAAAAGCTCATTAGGCACAATATGCACAGCTCGCCAAAAACACAATGACAAAGCATCAAGGGAAGAGGCAGTAGACAATCTAGCTATATGAAACCATCCCATCTGGTGTCTAGCCTATGGCATCGTTTAGTGAAGACGGAGTGGGAGGAATGCAAAATGCCAGCAGTTTCCTGGTGCGTTTAGGCTAAGAGGCAGGATACCCACTGTGAACCCTTAGGGCACAAAGGGAAATCAGACTGTACACGATGCTGCAACAAAGACTGTCTCACATCCCGACATTTAATGATTACCTTATGCCTCGCAGCTCCCACTCTGAACCATTTAACAGTATCGCTATAAACGAGAAGATGGACTTTAAGATACTCTAAGAGCACTTCGACTTGCTATAGGTGTCAATCATCTCAAACACCCGGGCATATATCAAAAACACCACTTTATTCCTGGAAATAACAGCAACAGTATAAATGCCCACTGGGACATATCTCAGTTAAGGATGCATGAATACCTTTCTGATTTTTGGACTTTTTGCTGCTCTTCAATGCCAATACCGAAAGGAGTAACCTCATTGAGAAACTTTACACCGTTCACACCATGTGTCCTAGCTGGTCGGAGCCAAGCACAGACGGGAACGGGGTCAAATGCGTCTCAAAGATGCAGTGTGTTAGCGCTGCTCAGTTATGGCAAAAATCAGAATCAGGATTATTAAACACAATTACTCATCGACTTTGAAAACATCATGCATTTACTGAACTTTTTTTTTTGGGGGGGGGTTGCATTTTTAACAATGGATTTCCTTCCAACTGAAAAAAAAATGTAAAACAAAAAAAAAAAATTTATATACACACATACACACACACACACTTAAATAACAAAAATAAAAATAAATTAGATCAAAATAAATAAGAGCAACTGTGTTATAGTGCACTACCACAACCAACCCAACTGAAGACTTAGTGCGCGCTCGCTCGCTCGTGCGCTCTCTCTCTCTCTCTCTCTCTCTCTCTCTCTCTCTCTCTCTCAGTGGACTGTGTTGCAGTGGAAGAAGTCGACAGAGCTTTATGTTTCTCTGTTTTTTGTGCGTTTATAGTTCAGTCATAAACCACTTTGTAATTGAATTTCAGATGATTAAACAAATTGGTGGTATTTCCGTGAGGTGCGGACACAACCGTGCAACAAATCTTGCAGGTTATTTCTTTTCCTTCCACGTCAGACTCCTTGAAACCAAACTGTTTCCAAACGGCTGAAATGGTTTTACCTTTCTTGTAGACCAAAGGCTCTCTTTCTGTCATCTTGGCTCGAGCTGAACTAAAAATGCCACAGCCTAGCAGGGAGTGAGTTTGGCCTTTTAAAAGACAGGTGTAAAGAAAAAAGAAAAAAAAAAAATGGCACGCGGTTCTTAAAAAAGACAAAATGAGAACGTTGCAAAATGGCATGCGGCACGATAATCGTTTTATCTCGATCATTTTGTTTTTCATAATCGCAGGGGGCCATAATCGAAATTGAACTTTCGATGAATCGCACAGCCCTACATTTGCACCACATTCGGAGGTGTCTGGGACACAAATAGCCACGTCACATTAGCAATCAATCAAATCCATAATCAGCGCGAGACTGTGTGGAAATCGCGCTGAATGGTAGAGCTCTACGCCACTAGGCTAATGGATAAACACAATGCTATAACAGCAGAGATGAAAGCAGCTGCTTTTCATAGTTTCATTCGTCTTCTCTTCATTTATAAGTTTCATTAGCAGACAGCACAATCCAAAAAAAAATTAAGATATCATTTGTGGGACATTTCTTCCTGAAAATAAATACTGCAGAACACCACACGATGAAAAAATTTTAAACAGCCAGTAAAGGTACGAGTTATGATACGCGAGATATTTGTGCCTACATTTTTAAAAAAAAATTTTTTTAAAGCAGAGAAAGACTGGCATAATAAATGTGTGTCTTTCTCCGAAGAAAATGATGTAGTCACTGGAGACACATTCATCTCATAATGCCAGGTGTGAACGGCTACGCATCTCAGCAGTCCACTTGAGATCCGATCACCCAGGACGCACGTTAAAGCCAGGTGTGGGCGGAGAAGGTGCGAACACCTCATACTCGTCTACTAACGCACCCTCATCCCAACAGAAGAAAGCCATTTATCTACACACTACCAGGCGTGTTCAGACAAGTAAACCTCGGTTCAATCGGTTTCCCTTTTTTTTTCCCCCGAGTGTTTACAACCTAATGACGGACAGGTCTGAAACGTTCAGTCTCGCACACACTCGTGACGGCTTCGCTATTCTGACTGAAGAACCAGCGCTCATCTCATCCTCATCCGATCAGAAACACGATCGCGAGTGCAGTAGTTCAGGTGCAATGGTCAATCATCAAACGATCAAACAGGGCATTTTAATCACAAGACCTTCTTTTAATCGATCATATCATGCCACAATTCATAGCCGTTTGTGTAGCATGCACGTTGCCATCTACGTCACCGTTAACTACAATTAAACATCTGTATCAGTACATCAGTACAAATAACAGCTACTTTTAACACACAACGCGAGCAATTCATTCGTAGATGCCGATTTAAATATTTGATACACTGAATAGTTTCTGCTTCAAATGGACAGTTCAGAAGTCCACTACACAAAGTGTGATCCACAGAGGTGTGTGGAAATCACATCCGACCATTATCAAACTTCATTATCGGTATCACTGGGTGGTCATTAGCCAGATGGGTCACTTGAAATGAATCGACTTCCTATAAGGTCCACTTGGAAAGATCTGGACTAACTCTAGTGTATATGAACATTTTTATTTATTTATTTATTTTTAAGACGAGCCTAACATTTAAGCTCAGTTGGACCCTTGTGATAAAATAAAACTGTCCTGAGGTGTTCATGGAGTTTATCTGACAGTTAAAGGGCTCGCTTCACTACACCATATCAGCACTGTGAGTATACTCAGTAGACGGGTTAGGGGAAATCCCATCACTGACAGATGGCGGGCATTTTACAGCAGATTATAACAAGATCGTGTCTACACACAGATCCAGTGAGCAACAGACCCGACAGGAACACGCAGGAGAAGTGATCAGACAGATGTGGAGAAACTCCTGTAACGCCACGCTGCAGATTCGTGCATTTTGAAGTAAATCTATTGAAAGTCAAGAGCAGCACAAACGCAGTACAAAAGCACTCAACAGATGTTTAACGGCCTGGCTCTGACAGACAACAATATTTTAAGAAGTACAAAAAAATATATATTTTTTTCTGTTCAAACTATTCAAGCGCCAAACCAGGTTCAGCACATTGGTGCCATTTCTGCCTGTCAAAGAGACTAAACACAACAAAGTGGCGTGGCGTGTCATGACACCACGCAGCTCTGCGCTTCATCTCAACTAGTACTGTCGGGGGAAAGGGGTTTTATTTCATCCCTAAAATGTTCTGCACTCCTGGTGAAGTTTATTTCGCAAGACTGTGTAGGTAATGCAGTTAGCGAGTTAGCCATGTGGCTAGGTTAGTACGCCATCAGTGAAGTGCAGTCACGCAACAGCTTCGTGACAGAGTACAGCGAAGAACGGTTCAAACGTTCCATCCAAAATAACCGCTGATACGGCCTTTAACCTTGTACCTGACGCTAGCAGTGCTGTACAACCGGATAGAACAGCAATTTCCTTCACAAAATGGCACACTGTCAGCCTTGACAGCTATCCGGACAAGTTTGGGGTAGGAACGAGTCAGCTCGCTTCACGTATGAAAGTTAGCTGAAGCTCGCCTGGACTTTAGCGTTAGCGCGCTAGTTCCCGAGTCGCCTGAGAGCTAGTTGACGTCTGGTTTGTTGCTAACTCGCTAGCTCCCAACCCAAGTTCTGCACAACTGTCTGGTTCGTACGGATGTCCCCGTCTGCCCTAATCCACATCATGACGCGTGTGAGAAAAGCAGGCCTGTGTGTGCTTAGTGAATCCCCACAGCCTCGCTGCAACACGCCCCCAAGTGAAAGTCGTCCATTTCACGGGCCTCACTTCAACTTGAACCCGCTGTAGCTAACATTAGCTAGCTCGCACTTACCCGGGGATTTCTGAGGCGGGTGTCCTGTTGAGCAAAGCAGTCCAGATTAGTCAAAGTTAACTGTCCCCGCCCCTTCCTTTTCGGTGAAAATCTTTTTAAAAAAAGCTTCCCTCTCTTCGTCAAAAAGTGACTGGGCTGTGTATCGCAGGTTGGAGACTAGCTGTCCCTCTGCCGGTTTGTCCGTGGCTCCCCTCCGCCTCTCCCGTGTCTTTCCCGTTCGTCTTTCTCTGGACAGATAACATCCGGGCACTTGCGCTTGCTCCGCTCTCAAAAATCTGGAACTACTTTTTCGGCTTCAGCCGCAGAACGGAGCAGTGTATCATGGCGCGAGGAAATTAGTTCCAAATTAGTTTACACTGCAAAATGACTTAAATAACACAACTGAAATGCATTATATGCATCAGGGTATAAACAGATTTTTTTTCCCATTTAACTTTTTTTTTACAGTGGTATTTATTTATTTTATTATTATTTATTTATTTTATTATTTTATTATTATTTTTTATTATTTTATTATTTTTTTATATACAGTGGTATTTATACAGTGGTATTTACTGTATTATATACTTCTTATGGTGATTAGCGTGTTTGACTGGTCACTCAGATTTACTAGGTTTAATCCAAACTGTAATATTCAGTGAGCTTTATTATCCTGTCAATCACAGCTCGGGAAGCTTCGGCAATAAAAAGCCCTATAACTCTAATAAATAGCCAGAATATTATTTTATACATTTGAATAATAAGTCTAATATGTGGATATTTCATAAAATAAATGAACACATATAATTGCCGTTTTATTTTCTTATACCAAATGGAATTCAGTTCATTTGTTATGATGTTTGCTGCTTATCACCTGAATTGAATTTATAAAGATACATGTGTACACTCAGTGGACATTTTATTTGCTATATATATATATACACACACACACACACACACACACACACACACACACACACACACACACACACTGACTGTAACCCATCAGCCCTCCACTCCTATCTCACAAGTCAATGAAAAAGGGCTTACCATAAGACCTGCTAACCTTTTTAATATCTCAATATTAGTTGGTCATGGTGCATAAATTCCTGCTTGTGCCCTAAGTATACAGTTTTTAAATACTTCGGCAATACTGCTGCACCTGATACACTCACAACAGTGCAACACATTCTGCATGCTGAACATCTGCTGGTGGTCCTATGGTGCTCACTGTACTTTAATAATGTATGGGGTGGATTGAGGCTGACAAACTGAGCTACAGCAGTCAGTAACCAGGGCTGGCAGGGTTACTTTAAAAATGTATTCCGTTACAGTTTACTAAATGACTTCAAATTTAAAAACAACAAAAAAAAAAATGACTGCATAAAGAACTGTAATCCGTTACGTAATCCAAGTATCACAGTACGAAAGTAATGTAATCTGATTATTTTTAGATTACTTCAAGTTTCACATATTCTGTTGATTTTATTTACATATGATCTAAAATACTTAGTGGCTCATGTGAGTCACAACTGGCAAGAGAGAACCAGAACTATAATCATGCAGCTGTCTATATTGTGTTGTGTCAAAAGCAGGGCTCCAGACAAAAATAAATCTATTAAAGAGCCATTGGATCTTACAAGAAAAAAAAAAAAAAAAAAAAACAGGCGGCAAATAATTTTTTAAAGCGCCACATAAGAATGAACTTGCATTTAAAAAAATTTCAAACACTTACTTTCAGTCATCCTGTCGTGTGTGTAGGTCTGGCCTCGTTTTACAGCGTCAGCATTTTCATCCAAGTTCACTTAAAATGGGAACTGAACGTCTTTTCCAACATATACAGTCACAAAGAATTGCTCTTCCCACAGAATCTGAGCCAGTGTCACTGACCATAATTATGTCTGCATCACTTGGCCATTGAATGTAGTTTGGCCTCCTCCACTTTTTTTTGCAGAAAGTCAGTGTGTGACACACGGTTCAGGATCAAACTCTTCAAGTGATGGGCCCTCTGTGCTGATCCTGATCAAGTCCCGAGCAGCCAAAATTGTTAGGACAAGAAATATCTCAATTAGATGCATTCTGCTCAGAGCACATGCTGTGACGTTGTCATACGTCCATTTTTTTCATTAGT